>NC_138768.1:779496845-779771845 GCF_965119305.1 Pelophylax lessonae | reverse complement strand
ATTTTTCAGGCTAAGAACATTTCCAGCAAGCATAGAAAATCCTTGCTGATCCTGCCAGAGATGCAGGATCCTTGTCAATTCCTGTGAACTGAACAAGAAGCAAAAACAATGTTCTCTTTCTGTTGTAAACTACTAAACCTAGTAATCCACCATTAAATGGAGATGAACAATGAAGACGTGTTTAAAGTCCAGCTGGTGAGACAAGCATGGGCCCCTCCATAGATTCAGTGGAGAAGTAAGCGTAGTCACCTAGGGACAGGAAGTGTGTTAGAAGGAAGAAAAGCCTGGAAAAGAAAACTAACGCAGCCACTTCATCTGAGAATTGGTCAGCTGCAATACTATATATTACATTTTTTAAAGTAGAATTCCACTTTTGTTAAGAAAAAAAAAACAATCCCTTGAGGGTGATCAAGGATTTTAACTAACATTGTCGTAGAGCCCTACCTGTTTCTGCTGTAAAGAAAAAGCTGTATTTTTGATTATGTCAACATGCAAAAAGACAGTTACAGTAACTGCTTAAAAGTGTTAGCTTGAGTTCAGACTTAACCACTTCAGCCCAGGAAGGTTTACCCCCCTTTATGACCAGGCCATTTTTTGCGATACGGCACTGCGTTGCTTTAACTGAGAACGCGTGGTTGTGCGACGCTGTACCCAAATAAAATTTATGTCCCCCCCCCACATATAGAGATTTCTTTTGGTGGCATTTGATCACCTCTGCAGTTTTTCTTTTTTGCACATACAATTTTGGGAAAAAAAAGCAATATTTTTTACTTTCTGCTATAAAACGTATCCAAGAAAATGTTTTTAAAATTTGATTTCTTCATCCATTTAGGCCAATATGTATTCTGCTACATATTTTGGTAGAAAAAATCCCAATAAGCGCATATTGATTGGTTTGCGCAAAAGTTATAACATCTACAACTGATGGGATTTATTTATGGAAATTTTTATTTATTTATTTTTTACTAGTAATGTCAGCAATTTATAGCAGGACTGCAGTATTGCGAAGGATAAACAACTGACACTGAAACTGAAAGTGATCGGTGCTAAAAGTATGCAGAGAGAAGGGGTTAATGGGGGCGATCAAAGGGTTAAATGTGCTCCTAAGGAGTGCTTGCTAACTGTGCATGTGGGTGCTTATACTGTGGGAAGGCAGAGATCTGTGTTTCTTCAGAAACACAAGATCACTGCCTTCCCTTGTCACAGAACGGCGATCTGCCTTGCTTACATAGGCATATCGCAATTCTGCCTGTGCCTCGGACGATCGGCGGGTCCCAGGGGACATCACGTCCGCCAGACCCGCTGATTGGCTTCCGCTGTGTCCAATTCACAGTGAGAGTGGGTCGCCAGCAGCACGCATGTGTGCCCAGACCCAAGGGGGGCAGAACCACATATCTGTACATGATTCTGTGCAGAGGAGCCGCTGCCCCACAGTAAATGTACATGGGACGATCGGCAAGAGGTTCATTTGTGCATTAAAGTTGCAAGGTCTGCATTCCTTTAGAAGTAATAAACCCTTTGGGAGTATCTCACCAAAAATTAATTTTTTGTTGCAGAAGATGCTTAAAGTCTGACTTGTATCTTAGTGCAGACTTCTGGGAAAGTCAGTGAGCCATTTACGCAATCAGAAAATTGCATTTCTGGTTAAGTTCTATACACCGACTGTGTACAAAATACCTACCTCAAGGTTTACTGTACATATTGCATTGAATTTTACAGAAATTTTATAGAAAACTCCAAAGACATTTTGGTAGGTTAATTGGCCCTTGTCTTAATTACTAGTGACTAAAAAGTCCATGTTTTTTCTTATGTATATGCTTTAGTGATTGGTATGTGGCACCCGTTGCTACCATCTATACACCCACAGTACCACCCTGTAATAGTGCAATCTCTATTCAATAAACTGGCCAAAGTATGTATATGTAGGAATCTTAGATTGTAAGCTCCTTGGGGCAGGAGTGCGTTTGTGTAAATTGATGGCACTATAGAAGTACCTGTTATAATAAATATTGAATTACAATGCTGAAGATTGTAAAGGAAAGATAACTTTTAATAACATCCAATTACAATATGGCTTGTGTAGCATATATATATATATATATATATACATAAGGATTGCCCTGACAGGTTCCCTATACAAGTTGAGATTAAAGGTTAACTCCACTTTCATTGGAAATAATATAGTAAAAAAAAAAAAAAATGATATATATATATATATATATATATATATATAATTTTTTTTTTTTTTACTATATTATTTCCAATGAAAGTGGAGTTAACCTTTAACCTCAACTTGTATAGGGAACCTGTCAGGGCAATCCTTATGTGTCACAGTGGAGGCGCCCTTCATGTCCAGCTACGATGGAGTTTTGGCTGTGGCAGGAATGGCCGCCTTTGACAGGTTCCCTTTAAAGCAAGATAGAAGCAGACATTCCATATATCAGTGTCCTTGTCACTAGTGAGATCTCAGAGCTCTTTTCTTGGGAAAATAGCAATCACTGCAGCTTTAAAGACAATTACTGGAAACAAGTCTAGAGTCAGCACAAGGCCGCTGTACTCTTTACTGTTTATGGTTCCGGAGCTTTACAATTGGTAATCGATTTTTCTCCCCCGAGGTACAGGAGGATAAAGTAACTTGCCCACAGTCAGATTAAACAAACACTAGAGTCTAGATTGGGTTCACCTCGCCGAAGAGGCTCTGACGTTCCCGCAAAGCTGTCAGCTTCATTGAAGAAGGAGATTGGCAATACAGTATTCCTGGGCGCAATCAATGTACAAGTACCAGCCTGCCGTGCCAAGCAGATGTGTAGAATATTTGTGCTGGGAGTTCAGTGCCATCTTGGCGATTAGCAGAAACAATCTTGTCTGTGATTAACGCACAGATCTGAAATGTGTGTCGTCTGTGGTCAGCCACTACTTATTACACCATCAGTCTCTCATTCTGGCAGTGTGCCTTTTCCACCGAGGGTCCTGTAATATAATAATTAATGGCTTGTCTGATTTTAATTTCCTTACCCTTTGCAGTTATGGAGTAGACACCAGGGTCAGATCACACCGGTGGACTCTGATATTCATGGGGAATTTATACTTCCACTTTGAAAGGAGAACGCCATGCAGATATTTAAATAACATTATTTAAATTAAAATACAGATGTGCACTTATTTAATTATTAATAAATTAGTATATCATATTAATAATAATTATTATTACCATTAATATTATTATTAAATATATTTTTACATGTGTCTAATGCCCCATACACACGTGCAGATTATCTGAAGACTTTTGTCTGCAGACTTACCTTTTCTATTTAGTTCAAGGGCCTGTCGGATTGCATACAAATTGAAAGTGTTTAGGTTTGACCTCATATTATATGGTTTTGGTAAGTCTACAGACAAAAGTCTGCAGATAATCTGCACGTGTGTATGGGGCATAACTCAATCTGTTTTAAAAGCAGAAGATTTGTCAGTGTGTTGCTGCTCCTTTGTTGTTCAATCAGCAAACACCAACATATTTCTTGAAGTGTATTTTATTACAGGTATTTACATAGCTCTCAATTTAACATCGCTTTACATATTATACATTACATCGGTCCCTGCTCTCAAGGAGCTTACAATCTAAGGTCCATGCTGTATCAATTTTCAGGGGGTGTATGACAGGTGGCAAAGAAGCGATATGTTGACTCCTCGCTGCCTTTTTTAATTCCTAAACCACGCTGGAACTGCATGCAATACAGTTGCAGAATGGCCCATTTATTTGAATAGGTAGCATTCAGCAGGTGCAACGGGGGTGAAAGTTTTGCCATACCGTGAAGCAAAGCATTGCGAATGCGGCAAATGCACAACCCCATCCAGCTGCCTTTGCAGCATAAGGGGGGACAATGTGGGGCATGTGGAAACTTAGCCGAAGTATGTTTCTGCAGTATCACAAGGTGGAAATAAAGGTAAAGCAGCCCTTTATATATATATATATATATATATATATATATATATATATATATATATATATATATATATATATATATATTCATTTTTTTTTGTTCTTGGATTTGGATATACTTTATTTTTATTCCTATTTTTATATTTAATCTTGTTTTATTAAGTTTTCAACATAATAAAATACAAAAAGAACATCGTACATGATAGACCATTGAGACCGAAGTAGGTCCATGTAAAGTTAACAGATATACCAAAGCTTGTGAATCATGAACAATTAGGGAACTGACAACAGCATAGGTAGGATACATGTTATGTTGAAAAAGAGAGGAACAACATTCTATAATGCGAGGCATTAATATTGGCACATTAGGGAAGTAAATGCATTTGAACCAGATGGACAATAGCAGGGTTCCCAAAAACAAATTGTAGAGAGTTCTCATGAGCATATTGAGGTAGGAAAAGAGAAAAAAAAAGGAGGGGGCGGGGTGTAGCCCCCTATCCCACATGACCAGGTCCTGGAGGCATTATCACTCTCTAACCTTAGTGGAGATAAAGGATGCGAGATTGGAAGAGTAACAAAAACAGTTCCAAACAGACCAGGTAAAGCTGTGGGCCTTTATTATTATTATTTTTAGGTTACCCAGTTGCCGACCAGCTTTTGTATATTTACTGTGGCAGACTGGCTCGTACAGGCAAAATGACTTAGATCTACGTCGCTCGCCTGGGAGGAGCTAGGGAAGCCGATGCGTGTGTCAGGCAGCTCCGATTGGTGCCTGATACCTGCGATTGCTCCCTGCTGAGAGAGAAGGACGGTCGGCTGTTGTAAACACAGCCGACCGTCCTTTTCCCTGAAATGACCACAGAGCTCATGTGATCCTTCTATATAGGATCACATGTCTCTATGGTCATCTCAGAAGCCACGCCCCCCCCCCACAGTTAGAATCACTCCCCTAGGGTCACATTTAACCCCTTGATCACCTATACTGTTAACCCCTTCCCTACCAGTGTCATTATTACAATAACAGTGCATATTTTCAGCACTGATTACTGTAGTAATGTCACTGGTACCCCCCAAAAGTGCCACAATGTCACAGTCCCACTAAAAATCGCAGATCGCCGTCATTACTAGTGAAAAAACAAAAAACTTAAAAAATTACAGAAATCTTTCCCGTAGTTAGTAGACGCGATAACTTTTGTGCAAACCACAAAAGTTATCACTTTTGTGCTTATTGCGATTTTTCTTTTACCAAAAATATGTAGCAGAAAACAAATTGGCCTAAAATGTTAAATTTCGATTTTTTAAATTTTTTTTTTTGGGAATTTCATATAATGAAAAATATTGTTTGTTTTTCAAAATTGTCACTCTTTTTTTTGTTTATAGCGCAAAAAATAAAAATCGCAGAGGTGATCAAATACCACCAAAAGAAAGCTCTATTTGTGGGAAAAAAAGGACGTCAATTTTATTTGGGTACAGCATCGCATGACCGATCACATTGTCCAATAAAGTAACGCAGTGCCGAATCGCAAAATAGGGCCTTGCCATTAAGGGGGCAAATCCTTCTGGTTTTAAAATGGTTAACCTATTTATTATTATTTTCTGGCGTATAAGACTACTTTTGAACCTCAAAAAAATCGCCCAAAAATGGGGGGTCATCTTATACGCCGAGTATAATATCTCCAAGGTAACCTAAGTATAAGATTAACCGGTAGATGAAAATTAGGGGGGTCGTCTTATACGCCCAGTCGTCATATATGCCGGAAAATATGGTATTTATACATTATTAAATATTATTATTGTATTATTATTCATTTATTTAGCTCCCAACAGTTTGTGCAGTGCTTTACAAAATGAAGAACAGTTGCACAATGAGAACAGCGAAAGGGTTACAATGGCCCTGCTTGTGAGCGTTTATAATCTCAAACTCTAAATGGGTGTTGACTCCTGGTTGTGCTGTCTGGCAGAGGTGTATGAATTCTCAATGTGGCTGGACAGAATTACATATCCATATTACCTGTTGGAGTTCAGATTTAAAAGTATTTTAGAATTGATTGGTATTTTATATCAGATTAAAGCGTGATAGTGAGCTTATTGGGAATTTTTGGTGGAATTTGTCATTCTTTTACCACTACCAGGTTGCCTAATTATAGCATATTTCATGAAGATGATTAGATGAATGTTCACAAGTGGAATACCGAAGTGTTAAGAATGTCTTGTATTTTGGTGACGGGGAGAAGCTGTCAGAAGGGGTTTTCTGTCTGTCCCAGTACTGTAGATGTTTGTTTTATTCTCTCGGCACATTCTGCCCCATTAATACGGCAGAGCCCTCCAGGTGGGAGTATGAAAATTCTAATCTCCTCAGTGGCTGAGCAAGTTCCAACAAGCTCAGCCTAAGTGGGATCACCCAGGCACAAAAGTCTTTTGACAAGTTGCAAAGACGTATTTTAGAGGTCATTCCATTACTTTATGTGAGCACAAAGATCATTCATTTTACATAAAGTCTATAATCTATGTGCAACTCTGATTTACCTCTCTGGGATAAAGGATTTCTCTATAGTTTATCGAGCAGAAAATTTCCTTTGGTGTCATAACTTAATAAAGGGAGCTGACCTTTTTTTTAAATCAAGGTTTTAAAAAGTGACTTTCTTTGGAAGCAAATGTCTCAGCTTATTGTAGATCATGCTTAAAGAGGAAGTAAACCCTCCTCTTCAATTTGTACCTATAGGTAAGCCTATATTATGGCTTACCTATAGGTACTGTAAATATCTCCTACACATGTACAGTTTAGGAGATGTTTACTTTGCATGCAGCCAGTGACATCACTGGCACATGCGCTCTGAAGGAATGGCTCCTCGTGCCGTTCCTTCAGAGTTCCGTGCCGTGACCATCTGCTCCTGTGCGCATGCGTGAGAGTGACGTCATCGCAGCTCCAGCCAATCAGATGGCCGGATGCCGCAAACCCGGAAGAAGGGCGAAAGAACATGGCTTCCTTCTAAGGTAAGTATTTCATAATGAGCTAGTATGCGATGCATACTAGGTCATTATGGGTTTGTCTTTCAAGTGTTCATTTAAAAAAAAAAAAATCTGAGGTTTACAACCTCTTTAAGGCCCGCTTACACTTTTGTGACCTAAAAGTCGTGCGATTTTGCTGCAATTTTTTGCCTCGATTTTGTCTTGATTTTGACTGGATATGAAGCAATGCCTGCATAATCTTGAGGTCTATAGACCTCAAAACGCATCAAAGTCGGACCAAAATGGTGCAGGGACTACTTTGAAGTTACACCAATATGAACAGTACTTATTGGAAATTATAGAGTACGACTTGTCATGTGGCTTTGCAGTCCTAAATGGCAGGACAAGTCTTACAAGTGTGAAAGGGGCCTTAAGGATAAGTTCACCTTTTCATAAAAAAATAATAAATGCAATTATTTTGCAGGTAAGGAAATGTGCATTTATTATTATTCATTTTTTAGGGAGCCTGCAAAGCATTGCAGCAATGATAACCAGATCATGGGTGCTATGCAGAGCTCCTGCAGACACTCAAAATAGCTGTCTGCCCATACCTCCAATGGGCAGGCAGTTACTTGATAGCAGGAAGAGTCAATTATCTATGAAGTCGCTCACCAGCGCCCTTGCAGTTTATTGAGAACTACAGGCCATCAGCTGCATGGCTGACAGTAGCTTTAGTTCTTTAACTGATTTCTGACTGTATGCTGTATATATACAGTGGCAAGGCTCTCCTGTGCAGGATCACGTACCTAGTATGTGATCCTGCACTTTGAGTCTGGGGCGTGCACGATCCACCCCCACTGTGATTAGCATACAAAATTGTCTTTTTTTTTTTTTTTTATTTATAGAGCAAAAAAAAAAATTCAGAGGTGATCAAATACCACCAAAAGAAACCTCCCATTTGTGGGAAAAAAGGACATACATTTCATTTGGGTACAGTATCGCTCGACTGCGCAATTGTCAGTTAAAGTAACGCAGTGCCATATCTCAAAAAATGGCCTGGTCATGAAGAGGGTAAATCTTCAAGTCGTTATTTACCGGAAACTATGAATGAATGATGTGGCGGTGAGGGCGGAGCCCTGCACCGCCGTGTTCTTGTCAAAAAGTGACAGTGAGTTGGGAGAAGAAGATCCCCTGCCTGCTGTCACAGAGCGGGGGAGATTGGCAGAATTGGCTGCAGAAGCTGGAACATGTTGTTAGTTTTACCCTAAATACCCTAAATACGAGTGGAACATGTAACATGTTCCAAAAGTGAACTTATCCTTTAAGGGCTCATGCACACAGGCCTTGAAAAACGCCTCTTTTACCTCTGTGTTAGCCTATGTGTCCATGCGCACACAGGCATTTATGGGCGTATTAGAATAGGAGTGTTTACAGACTGTAAAAAAAAAAAAAAAACATCACCAGCGCATTCAGGGAAGGATCATTTGGACAGAAAAGGTTTGATATGCCTAAACACTGCTAAACTATATCATGGGCTGATCTCCATGATTAAGCCAAGGGGTGGAGCGAAACGCACTGAGGGTGTGGCCTGGCTGGGGGCCAGGCTGAGGTTGCCATATGGTATCATGAGCAGATCTGCTTCGATGTACCAATATAGGGACATCCACTTTCACACTTGGCTAAACTCTAGACACATTTAGCTGGCCAATGAATCCATAAACACTCAAACATTTGACACGCCCAAACGCATGTGCAACATACATCTTTGGGTGCATTTTTTAAGCTGTTTTTTCTTTCCAGGAGTAAAAAATGCATTCAGAGGAGAAATTTAAATACCCAGTGTGCATAAGCCCAAACGCTTAAAGCGGAGTTCCGGGCACAGATGTCATTTTTTAATGAACATACCCCCGGGACAGTCAGGGCTAGCACATTCCACAATGGCTAGCCTCTGATCTGTCCCGGTTCACGCTTACCTTTTAGAAGAAATACTTACTTATAAAATTTCTTTCACAGCGTTTCCATCTCTCTTGTGGGCAGCTGAAGCCGGCGCGGTCCTCTTCTGCGTCTTCTTCCGCGTCTTCTTCTCCCAGAATGCGCCGCACCGGCCCCTTTCGTCACTTCCAGTGCGGCGCCGCATTCCTAAACAGCTTCTGGGCATGCCCAGAAGCGGTTTAGCAGGGGAAGTGACGAGCGGGGCCGGTGCCGTCGCATTGATTCCTGGGAGCGATGACGTTTAGCTCCCAGAAATCATCGCAGCGCAGGAAGTGACGGGGTGAGCCGCGGCTCCGAGGGAGGAAGTACCCTGAGGTGAGTATTTACGATCGTCAATTACAAGGTGAGTTTTTTAAAAAAAAAAAAAATCTAACTATCCAATTCCTTTTCAGGTTAGGCTGAACTAGCGGACGGGCACAAAAAAAAATATCGTCTTTGTGCCCGGAACTCCGCTTTAACTCTAGACCGATATTAAAAAGCATTAATTATTGCTATTACATATTTTTAAAAATTTGTGAATGAGAAAAAAGCCAGCCGTGCTGCTATATGTCCCAGATCGCACTGCAGGCGACCGTGACTTTATCGAGTGTATGCTGTATATTGTTTTGGATTTTGTAAGTGTTATTTCACTTCATTTTTAACAATAAATTTGAAGGTAATGCACTATTAGTCCCTTCTTCTTTTTGGTATGATCTCCCTGGTGGCATCCTCACCCCTGGAAGCCTATAGATCCCCCTAACCGGGAAGCTGACGATTGATCCATTCCATTTGGGATTCCATTCCATCTAGCTGACCAATTGGACTCTTGGATATCACAGTATATGCTTCCATCTCTCTCGAATGTGGTAAGAGTCCACTCATATCACCGGGTGTCATCACAAAATTGAATACTTCTTTCAAGTCACTTTTTTGGATTGTTTTTTGGGAAGAGGTCACACCCACCCTTCATCACTTCCTAACACTCATCATTCATCAGTTGGTTTTCCTTAATTTGGGAACACTTTCTTCTGGATGCAAAAGACTTTATTTCTAGTTGTTGAATCAATTTTGATTTCACACTATGGACAGTTTTGTTCTCTTGTTTTATATTAGCGCACTTTTGTAACGTATTATTTATATGGTACAATTTTTATATATTTTTAAAAATTAAATATATTTACAAGGGCTCCTTCCAACCACATTCATTGAGCTGCCTCCTTTTGCAGAGAACAACGTGGGCTCAATGCAGTTGTTTTCTAGGTGCCCGGCTCACACCATAACACGGCATGTTTTTTTTTTTATCGCAACACACCTCACTTCATGTTACCCCATGTCATCAAAGTGAATGAAATACATTTTGTGCCCTTTAAATAAAACAAAAAAAAAAAAGAAAGGCAAAAGGTAAACAGTGCGTTACTTTGTAACAATGCACAGCACGGTCCTTACACAATGGACACCAGCCCGAACTCGATTTAGCGTGGGGGCTGGAGTGTATATCTAAAGGAAAAACTTTTTTGTTTAGTTTTGGATAGAGTGCAAGTAGATTAGAACACCTGGCAGATTTTTATTGCTGCCTTTTAGGGAGAGGTGGGGTGTAGTTATGTATGGACTCAAATACCTTTTAAGCCCACTTACATCATTTGCAACCCCTATATACATCTTTCAAGTTCATTTTTTTTTTCTAAAACTGATTCATATTTGAGTATATCTGAGGTGTAATATAAAATGATCCGCTGATAGCATTTATAATGTTTTTATGTTTCTGAAATGGATTGGTTTAGTAGATGTAAGGGCCCAGCAGAATGTGTCTTGACCATCTTGGGAAGAATGGTGAAGTTTGGATGCACCATATGTGCACTTGCTGAGCTTAGTGCAGCATGACCAATAACACGTGCTTTACTTCAAAGGGGATCTCCTGCCGGGCTCAGCTTCAGGAGGAGCTTCTCTTTGACTAAAAGGTCATTGCATGGTCATTGTGTAAACTATGTGCTCCTCGCACATCATACATGCTGCTTCATGCCGCACTGCCGCATGTTACATGACCACATCCATCAGCAAGGTGGAAATCTGCTGACAGAAATTTACTCTGAAGGGAGTTTCTTTTTTTTTTCTTTATCGTAAAAACTGAAAAGTTTTTTTTTTTTTTCCCCCAGCTGAACATGGCAAAGCATTCGACACTTGTTGAAACCATTTAGAGAAAGCATCACCATTTTTTGTTTCAAGTGATTCCATTGCATTTCTGAAATGTATCTAATAAAACATTTTGCTTATTACTTAAGGGATGAGGAGTTTACCCTGCACATTTTTGAGTCAACTAGTCAAGTCCATAAAGTAGTCTTTGCTCTTTGCATTGTTTGAAAACCATGGTGTAAGCAGAATTTCCTCTTTAGAAATTGAGCTACGTAATAAATGTCAACTTTGTTGATTGGAATACTTATTATGAATGTGTGGAGTGTATACCACCATTTACTGACTCAGGTGATATTCCATGGATTAACGTAGACCAAGAATTCAAATTCAGAAGAATCATTAGAACCTTCATCAGTATTACAGCATCCATTGACGTGGAATCGTCTGAGGAAGGAGCTTTGTACGCATGCTCCGAAACGCGTTACGTCATCATTAGTGGACTTGTGGTTCACCGCTGTCCAAGCTTGATCCGGCTCCCCCCATTGGCTTCCCCTAGGTATCATCGTCTCCCACATGCTGGTTCGGCCTGAGAGCGGAAGTACCATGTACTGGAAGAGACTCAGGAGCCATAAGGATAAGCTACTGCCTTAATGTAAGTTTTTATTAATGTCATGCAATAAACCTTCACTGCTACACTCAGCGGCACCTGTCCTTCTTTCTCTTGTGTGCCAGCTGGATTTCTGCTTCTGCCTGTCAACAGCGCTGCCCTCCGTGATAGCATCAGAACACTGTACTACTCTGAAGTCCTGACTGTCCCCCCCCCCCTCTTCTCCATCTAATTGGGGACCCACCTTATGGCACAAGCGCCCAACACATCCTCTTGTTCCTGCCCCTAGCAATAAGCACAAGTAAAATCTAGCCGGCTGGTTGAACCCGAGTTAAATAACCGATCAGCTTAATACTTTCAGCCTGCCCATACAGGGTTTGAATCTCATTCCGAACTGCCTGAGATTCGAACCGTCCATGGCCAGCCTAAAGACGTGCTGATAGGTTAACTGGATGCTATCTAAAACTGGCCATGGTATGATATGCTTCTGAGCCCAAGATGGCAGCCTCACAACAGAAGATAAAAATGCTTTGATTCCTAAAATAAATTAAAATTAAATAAAATCTGAAAATGCATTAGCGAGGCAGAAACACTGAGCAACAGCAGGAAGCAATGTCTGCATACATTTATAATTAAAGGTAAATACACACACTTTAAATAAAATGTATCTCTTTCAGGTGTATATCTAAGATAAAGAAATAAATAATAAAAAAAAAATGAAAAGATTGCAGTTGCAAAGCATACTGGTGCAGACAAAACAGAAAACATTTCCCAGAAATCGTAAATACATAATTGATTATTTAGGCAATTTACAGTCCATCTCTGCAGGCTATTAAATAAACTTTACTACTGAATGGTTTTATAGGCTGGGTGGTCGTAGTAGTACATGGACTTAAACTTACTAAACACAAAGGAGTAATAAATGCTTATCATGTGGCTCCACATTTGACCGTTCTTGAGACCCAAGTGTGGAATCTTTTTATAGGCTGTAATGAACATTGAGACAGCCCTACAGACTTCACACCTACCTCTGGAGCTCTCAGGCTCATTGACCCTTCTGACAAATGCTGTACCTGGCAGTCATGCCTTGCTTTGGATTGATTTCTCAAGAGTTTAAAATGTTTGTACATTGTTTAATCCAACAAAAGTGGTAGCGATTGAACAGTGTTAGTGAATTATTGCAAGAGCTGTTTATATAATCGGCATCTTGCCTTCCATGTTTTTGTTTTTCTTTATGATTTTTTTTAATTTCAATAATTTTTATTGGGTTTTTGTAAGCAGAACAAGTTGAAACAACGTACAGGATTACAAAATGAACATTAGGGAACAACAGTACCACAGTCATTTAGTGAGATATGACAGGAGGAATACAAAGGAGGGTAAAAACCAAAACAAAACACGCCAACAGAGCTTCTAATCATACAATCGTATAACCAGAAAAACATTGTGGGGTTACTCAAGAACATTTCAGGCCATCTAGATAGGAATATATTGGGACTAGAGCAGTCCCCCCAGCCCAAGCACCCCTATTGGGATCCAACTGTGCCGAGTGGCTGGGATGGCCGCTCCAACCATGCATTCAATGGCATATTGTCATTACAAGGAGTGACACCAGTGGAGGAAGTGTAGGGGACCAGCGGTTTGCAGTACTAAATTAGCAGTCCTCCACATGTGGAATTTAGGCTGGTGCCATGACTTCTGTCCAATGTTTCCTTTCTCTTGCAGCATCCTATGGAACCATGGGTACAATGCTTTGCAGCCTCCAAAAAAGAAAAATCTATATATATATTTTTTTTTTAACCTGTAAAATCATGTGCTTTTATCGCTTTTTTATTTATTTATTTTTTTCATTTTTATTTTTTTTTACTAAGGCTACATTCACACCTGAGCGTAGCGTTTTTCGCGCGTTTTTTACCGCGATTTTACCGCGATTTTTGCGGCGTTTTTTACCGCGATTTTACCGCGATTTTTACCGCGATTTTTGTGCAGGCGTTTTTAGATTGAATAGAGATCAATGGAAAACGCCTGTAATCTGCCCAAAAAGAAGCTCATGTACTTTTTTGAGCGTTGGGCGTTTTGTATACAGCGTCAAAACGCTCAGATGTGAACAGGGGCCATTGAAATGAATAGGATTTGTCTTGTTGGGCGTTTTGAGAGCTGATCCTAGAGCAGAAAAACGCCCCAAAAACGCCCCAAAACGCCTAGATGTGAACGGAGCCTAAAGGTGAACTTGGCCTTTTAACTGGCGAAAAAGAAGAAAAGTTTGTGTCATGGGTTAGAGAGGGGTGGGGGGAGTAAATGGAGGGGGGTAATATTTTGCCCATGGTGGGGCTTTAAAGAAGTACTTCACTTCTGCTTTATAGGGAGATTCACACTGGAACACAATGTGGAAAAGATGCATTCTGTAGGATTATCCCATACTACACATGGAAACGCTGCCCCTGCGAGACAAGGACATGTGCCCCTAATTGTTATTGGCACCCAAAACGGATCTCACAAGTGCAGCAAGTTTGCAGCCACCAAACAGCATGGTACCACAGTACTATGCGGTTTGCTGCAGTGCGATCTGAAAAAGTAGGGCTTGCACTATTTTTCTCCGCATTCTAGTATGTTTGGCAGCCCATTGAACAGGAACAAGCACATTTTAGTGTCAACCGACCCTCAAAGCAATTATAATTTGTAGCAACTGTCACAAAAATGTTCCAGAGTGATGGAAATAATTGCTGTTCAAACATAAAATCTTTTTTGCAAAGTACCACTTGAGAATTCGAGGTGTGCTCCTAAATTTCTATTGATACCTGCAAGCATATTGCAAATAAAACTTCCGTGGAATGAATTCTTTCTCCATCTTCTATAAAATTGCATTCACACGTTCCAGGCCATATTGCAGGTGCTGGCTGCTTTATTTATGTTGCTATGAAAAAAAAAAAAAAACACAGTGACGGGTTTGCTGCAGCATTTGGGCTCCTGCCCAGTCTGCTGGTTTATGACCTTGCTTGACATGTGTCTCTATTTCTCGTGCAGTAGTCGGTCTTACATGCCCAAGATGTAAACAGTTCCTTGTTGTTGTTTTTCATTATGATGGCATAGAAGTGATAGGAGGAAATGTTTTAGAAACCATATTATGGTTCTGCCTGTTTCCAGTAGACCGGCATGTGCTAGAGGCATCTGAGATTTCCCACATGCTGTTCATGCCGTAAACTGGAGGCAATGACTCCCTTCTTCTTATTTATATTTCATGCCCTTATCCTAGATTTGTCTTTTTTATTATTTATGTTCACTGATATATACCCAGAGGGAAGGATCTATGTTGTTTAGAGCAGCCAATCAGAGCTTCCTTTTTTTTTTTTTTAACTTAAACTGGAAAAATGATATCTGGAACCTTATTGGCTGCTAAGACTAACATATTTATTTATTTTGTTAAAGGTGAACTGTAGATTAATCTATGTTCAGTGATATGCTATGCACATAAAAATGCAGACATGCTGTGCACTATATAATACCCCAAAGCAGCATTGTGGGATGACCAGAAACCTTTGCGTTCAGCGTACAATTCCGCATGCTTATGTAATGCATTTGCAGTGTGTAACCTTGTGTTTTGCATTTCATTTGTAGTTTTTTTTTTTCAGCCATTATTTATGATTTTTGTTTTATTTGGTCTTTTTTATGGAGTTCCATTTATATTTACCTGCATTTGCAGTGTATTCATCACCGCTTCAGTTTATATGTGAAAAAATGCAGTATGCTCTATTTTTTTTTTTTAAATGCACTTTAATGTTGTAAAACTAGACTCATTGAAAGAACACTTAGCACTGTGTTTAAAAACACACTCATCTAGATCTGGTGTAAGCGAACCTAAGGCAGGCCATAGACGGTGCAAATTTCTTTCCTGCAAAATAAATTCACATAATTCTCTCATCAACTCAGAAAGTGCTGACAGAGAAAGCCCACCTGCCAAGCAATTGTGAGGGGTGATGGGGCGGGAGCGGGGGGAGCCGTCCCCTCCAGGAGAAAACAGTCGCTAGTGGCTATAGCAGCCACTTGCAATAATCACAAGCGAATCTGGCAGGCTGGTTTTGCCCAAGTTCATCGATTAACTTTGGTACATTCAGCCTGTGCATTAACGGTTCCAATCTCGCCTGGTTGCTGCTGAACTGGCTGAGATTCGAACCATGTATGGCCAGCTTTAGTGTGGTTCAGTGAACGCAGCACACTACTGCAGTCCCAGTTCAGCCTTAGAATGTACTGTTATGTAAAGCTCTCATCAACTGCCATTCTGTGTCAGTTTGAGTATGGACAGAGGCATGATCAAATTCTTATCTTCTAGATGTACATTGCATCCGTATTCTCAATTAAGCCCTGGCATAGGATAGACAGTGGGGCAGGTATTTGATTTTCCATGTACCAGGCTACCCCATTGCTTTAAATCGCCTAGCTAGCAGTACTATGGGAACAAGAGTTGTTGAGCCTTGATAATGTGTATGGAAAGAGCACACCACCAGTGATTCATTTTATAGAAAAATTGTGATAATAATACTTTCTTTATATCGTCTTTTCTTAGGTCATGTGACTGGGTCTCTTCCCTACAGCCCAACAATGCCCAGGTTGGGGACTGGGCTAAGCCAAAGTGTGCCACATGTCTTGGTGACGTCGCTTCAGCCATTTCATGCTCTCTCTTCCAGGCCATTTAGAATGGGGTGTGCTGTCAAGACAAGAATATCCACTCAGCCTATCAACCACCCAGCCTCACCCTGCTTGACTGACAGAGCCCTCTGCTCTGCACAGACTTGAAGGGATGGTGTGAAAAAGCTGAACCAATGTCACCAGGACATGTGACGCCCTGTGACTCGGTCCAGCTCCCAATATGGGCTTTGTTGAACTGTAAAGTAAAAAAATTCATTGACCTAAGTAGTGAGCCATGTCTAGCCACGTGAGTGATATGTGACTTAATAGAAGGGGAGCATGCTTGCTCATTACTTTAATTTGCCTACCTGGCAGTAATATGATGGTTTGGGAACACCAGTTGCAAAGTCATGACTATGAATAGGGCACACTATCACCAAACACATATCCTGCTGACGTCAGTTTAGCTTTTTCACGCTTTCCCTTCCCCTCCATTGTCAGTCAAGCATCTGATCCATCCCACCCTGCTTGACTGGTAGCACACGTCTGCTCTGCATGGGTGATGGAAGAGAGGACATGACAAAAATTTAGTGACATCGCCAGGACAGGTGACGCACTGTGGCAAAGCCTAACCCCCAACCCAGGCACTGAAGAGAAAAAAAAGTCATGGTCACGTGACCTAAGAAATAAGCCATGTCTAGTAAGTATCTTGCCATTACATAGGAGGAAGTACTAATAAATGTCAGGATCAACATTTATGCACCCTAATGCACCCTAGTTTATTGTAAATGCTGTTTCTCCCAACCTCACCTAAGCTACATTTTTTCAAACCAGTTTAGGCAAGTTTAGCAGAGTTTAGCAGCATTTGGCGTTTAGGAATTTATTTTTTTTCATTGGCCCTTTAATTTATTCTGGCCATTGAAATGAATAAATGCTGAAATGCTAATAGCGCCCAGTGTTTATGTGCATTTTAGTGTTTTTTTATGCCCATAAAACTTGTCTCCTAAACGCAATTCTTCTGCTTTGAGGAGAGGAGCTTTGACTGCCTTTAAACTCTTCTGTTCCTACACTCTGGTAAAAGCTTATGGAGTTGATTTACTAACACTGGAGCGTGCACAATCTGGTGCAGCTGGCCATAGTAGCCAATCAGCTTCTGTCTTCAGCTTGTTCAAAAAAGTTTTGACAAAAAAACCTAGAAGCTGATTGGTGCATCAGATTTTGCGCACTCCAGTTTTAATAAATAAACCCTTATGTGTGCATCGACACATAGACTTTTATTGAGTTTTGTTCAGGAGCTTTGGCAAAAAAAGGCCAACAGGAGTTTAGGAGCAGCAGTGTGCATGAGGCCTTAGAGGAAAAGCAAGGGTATGAAGAGCAGTCACGTGATCTAAGAAGTAAGCCATGTCAAGTAACTGAACTTGCTTACCAGAAGGGGATTTGGTGGCAACGCTGCAGAGATGGAGAAAATGTCGGGATCAACAGTTCTTTTTAGAGAAAAACTATGAGCATGGAGATATGGTATAATTATGAGGATAGATTTAATGATTTTCTTTTTTTCTTTTTGTGGGGGTGGGGTGTTCAACCATTTTAAATTTCAACCCTTTCCAGCCTCCTTGCTGTCTTTAGAGAGAGAGGGTGGTTGGATATCACAGAATCATGTGACAATGGTTAATTTTTAGCACTGGTAGTTCACTGACTGATTGATTATATTGACTGGAGGTGCCTATTACTCAGGCTGCTGCTCTACGATTGGTCCCTTTGGTAACAATTACAGTTTGTATTGTGTCAGTGAGTCATGCATACGTAGAAGATGGAAAGCGGCTTGCATATTGGAATGTTTGTGTACTTTGAGTGATTTGTTTGTATAGCGGTTGTCATCATAGTTTCTGTGAAGACACCGTATGTTGGCAGTGCGTCTGCCGTAGACCGTTTCTAGTGGCAGGAAATTACTGTACAAAGAAAGCACATCTAGAACACAAAGCAAACATTCAAACCGTTTACGGATGTTTGTCACCACATGCTCATGTTATAGTTAAATTAGTTTGAGGTATGTAGCTATCGCCAGCATGGCCTAAGACAATCAAGACTTAGTTCTTTCATTCATTCACTCCTCCTCCCTTGTGCAGTATAGTGCTGTGCATTCTTACAAAGGTCTCTATGCTGCAGTTTATGGCTGAATGATAGCTCAGGTACAAGTGTGTTGGAGCTTGTTCACACCTAGCCCCATTGGGCAGTGTTGCCCAACACAGTTTCAGCACATAGACAAGGGAAGTTGTCTGGATGTCCTGTCTTTAGTTGTCTTAAGTTATCTGTATGGACCAGTTGCATCTTCATCCAGCCCATTGCAACGCACTACACCACATTGCTGCATACTGTGGTGTATCAAGTTTTTAAAAAAATCCCATTCTATGACATATTAAGTTAAAAAAAAAAAAAAGAAAAGAAAAAGGTAAAAGGATAAAGCAGTAGCCGTGTGTTATACAGAGCCCAAATACGCTTGTGTTGAATGCCTGCAACTGGACATACAGTACAGTATATGCAGGAGGTCCCTCCCACCAAAAAAATGCTAGAAAAATCTGTACCAGTGCTTTTAGAGAGAGAATTGTAAAATACATTTGGGACTTCCACTGCTGATGTGCATTTAAAAATGTTAGTTGCCTGGCTGTTATGCCCACACCCTGTCATTAATACATTTTAAATGACTCGACTAGAACTAGTTTTTTGCATACTTGTTCTGAGCTAATGATTCAGAGCATCAAAGCAAGATTGTCAGCATGGCAGCCAGGCGACACCAGCATATTTATCTAATTTCCTGCTTCTTTTAAAGCTGAACTCCGATCGGATGTGAAAAGCACCAGTAGAAATAAAGTATACCACCTTTTTTCTTTTAAATGGCCAACTGCAGCATTATGCCTAAATGTGCCAGTATGTGGTGCATTATGACTCATTTACCTTTAAAACAGAGCCCTCCTGCACTGTGGTCACCGCTGATGATGGGAGTCATCATGGCACAGCGCTCTGCATTCAGGGCACACTTGCACATTCGTAGTGATGTCATCAGCTAGAGCCAATGTGAAAATGCCTACCTTTTGGGGAAAAAAAAAGAAAATGCCTTATACCGTACCTACAGGTTAGACTTATTTTAAGCTTACCTGTAGTAACAAATTTTATATCGGAGCTTACTACTGCTTCAATGCCATATTCATTAAACGAAAATAAAATGTATTAGAACAGCCAATCAGGCTTCTCTGAGTTGTACAGTTGTGTTCATCTTATGCCTAAATCTTCGTGACAGGAGGACAGTGCAAAGGGGTGACTCGACAGTGTGTTACTGCAACTTCATTGTCCAAGCTGGGCACCTGTGTTTTTGAAAAAAGCAAAATTCCAGGATGAGACTAGATAAGAAAATGATTGTAAACAGCAAAGTTTCCATAACCTCAGTCAATCAGCACAGCAATTATCCTATGGCTGTTGGCAATATAACTCCAACCTATGGCAACCAACAAGGTTTCCCTCTTTGGCAATTGGCAAGCTAGTCCTAATTGTTGACAAATACCAAGGATTTTCCAACCTATTGCAACCAGTAAGGTTTCTTCTTTTCAGCATTTGTCTGAAGTAATCTGAAATCTGGTTGTTACAGGTAATTGTAACAACTACACTTTTTTTTTAGTATGTTACACTGCAAAAAGCAATCATGTGCTGTCATATTTAATGATTTAATTAATTTATTATATACATTATTTTAAATGTAATTATTACATTTACATGAAATATATTCAAATATTGAATTATGTGTTGTCAACCAGGGGGATATATATTTTTTATCCAATTAGGGCTCACAAAAAATATATAAACATGATATCTCACTGGATAGCAACAGTCACTGCGCTTCCTTCTTTGGCTTGCCAAATTTCATTTTATTGATCATTTTTCCCATGATGTGAATGGTCTGGATAGATTTTTTTTTTCACTTCTGTAAATTTTCATATAAAAGGTTGCTTTCTTTATTCTTATCACAAAAGTGAATTTGATAATTGGCCTATCAGGACGAGACATCTTGGGGAAAACAACATATTTTTGTATGTAGCAATTTTCAGCTGCGTGGGAATCAAACCCACCAGATGGAGAGACAATGAATGTGTCTTACACTAATCAGATTCTTGGACTGTGTCTTTCCTGGCGCTACTGAGAATGAAACATGTCCGTATGAAGAAAAAGGGCAATCTGCTCTACCCAGTTCTAAGATGGTGTTGTCATGTCTCTGATTCCTTACTGAAGCATCTGATGAATGCAAATTTTAAAATATGTGACGGTCAGATGCCTGAACTTCCAGGTGATAGCATTGGGGTACAGTAGAAGCATATACGTAATTGTTGCATAAATTTGCTGATCAAGCCATACAATAAAACAAATTTCCATCCTAAGCATTCAATGCCAGAGTATTTTGGCCAGTCATGGACTCTGGGCTCATGCACATCAGAATATTCTAAAAAGAAAATAGAATTTTGGGATGCTAACTGTCCTTTAAAAATTAGGGCATTTTGTCACCTTTAAGTTAACCAATCACAAACTTGGCAATTAAAATTCAGCTTAAAATAAACAAATGCATGTCAACCTGTAAAAGTTGCAGTTGGCCCAATGCTCCCACTTTCTGAGCCTTCTTATTAGTATTTAATAGGATGAGAGCCCTGATTGATAAATAGGTAGGCTGCAGAGGAATTGATTTTTGCATATCATTTAGGCTGTCTGTAACCTTGAATCCACTTACTGTTTGACATGTGGTTTTCACTAAAGGTTGTGTGCGTCAAACACATAAGCCACATGCCTCTTTGTTTATTTTTTTTTGCTGAATTGTAACAAGCTTTATTGTTGTGTGAAGGGTTAGACATGATTTAGCCCCTATGTACTGTCATGCATTGACATGCCTTGCGTTGCTTTCGGTAAATCGCCTATTCAAAATGAATGGGCTGTTTTTGGCCAACTGAGATGCAGGCTGGATTAGTGGTGGTTAGGAGGTCAGGGATTTACCTTTGCAAAGACACCAGCTCTGTTGAGTGTGAGCCAGTGGTCGAATGTCAAGAAGTCATCCAGCTGATATACAAACAATTTTTCAGAAGGTCTGGGGGGCAGGCATGCATATCTACATGTACATCCGACACCCAGGTGACTCAATAAATTGACTTTTCACATGGTGATCCATCAGATGTCAACTAATGTCTGATGTGATCCATGCACATACGCTGAATCCTGTTTATGAATATCTTAAGCTGTGGATAAGTAGTGATAAGCAAATTCTGGCACTTTCAATAAATACCTTTTTAGTCTTTAGGAAGGGTTGTAAAGACCCAAAATGCTGTATTCAAATGTAGGTGGTCATTTATTAGTTGTAAAGATGACCTACTATTGATTGGGGAAGATGAAAATATGAAATAAATAGCTAGATTAGCATTTTTAAAGTTCTCTGTCCTGACCTTTTTGGACTGAACTGGAATGTGCCCTGGAGATGCCTGTGAGACTGGTTCAAGACATAGACCGTAAAATAGGCAAGCCGTGCAGTCTTTTGACTGTTCATGAACTGGCAGATTCATGAAGTAATGTGGTCCTTGCTTTGCATCTAATCAGGCAAATAACAAAAAATTGACCAATTTTGGATATGCAGAATTCATCATACTCTTGGAATTGATTTAATGGATAGAATAGGTAAACCAGTCAGATCCCTTTATCTACTGTCAACCTTCTCTGATTATGCTGCAGGTTCAATAACTTTAATAACTTCAAAAGCAGAACATGACTAAATCTACTTTATTTCAGCTCAACAAGAAGTCATGAGTACCAGCCTGCCAGCTTAGGTTTATTTCATTTAAGGGCAGAAAAAAAGAAAACAAATGAGATTTTAATCTTGTTTTGTCCCAGTCCTTTCTCTTCGGATGACTGCAGTGTGTACAGCCAGTGTCTTGTCTTGCTCGGAACATTGACCTGTTTCTCTTCATTCTCTTCATCGTAACCTTGCCTGAGGGGTTTCAATTTTATCATAAGGGATGAACAAAAGAATGCATTCTTACATCATGAGGCATTCATTTACTCAGCTCCAAGCAAAAAAAAAAATATTTAAAATAAAACCAAATTACAAACCCAGCGTATAGTGAAAAGGTTTGCTTGATGCACTTTAATAACCTGCAGTGATGTTTTTTTGATATTGACCATCCTTTTCATCTTGCTGATTCTACAGAACTCTAAGTGGGGGCTGTTTGGCGGAGACAGTTTGTCGATAGCCCGTGCATGTTGCGCGACTTTGGAAAACGAGCCTGTATGAAAAGCATGTAGTGTTTGCCTTGTTCTTACTTCAGAAGAATTTTTTCTTTTGTCCATTTTATGCTTGTTATCAAAGGCTTAAAATGAAAGCTTTGTTTCTGCAATAATGGTCCAGTGTAGGCTTACATTGTTGATCCCCTCAGTAGATGCAATGTAATCCGCTTTGGTAATGCAAATTTTTTTTTTTTTTAAACAATCATCAACCTTTGCCATTAACCCATTTGTATCGATGGCGTAACTGGGGGGGTGCAAAGGAGCGTCCAGTGCCCCAGGAAGGCTCTTTTTATTGTCTAGCCGCATTGTCGCAATTTTTTTTAGAAAATTCTGATGTACATACAAGCCTCAGTGGAGTAAAGGTCATTGTAAAGCGCTTGACGATATTGTTTCTTTCACAAATAATATAACCTTGTAAGAGAAAAGCTGCTTATAGGATTCTCTGCATTTCAGGAACCTTGGCGGCTTGTTCTGCCTTCTTCACAGAAAATCCTAACGCATAGTTTAGATATAATGGCTGCAAACATGAAGAATGCAGGATTATTAGGTTCTACATAGAGCAAATGAGCTGTTATTCATACTCTTGCTCAGAGGCTGAAAAAATGATATATTTATTATTAAAGGGAAACTATTGTCATTTGGATGGATTTGTTCAGTTCAGTCAGGGCCACCTACAGCTTTGAATGTTGGCTGATTTGGTAGGAATAGGACAAAATGCAAACTATGTGTGGTCAGCTTTAGGCTAAGATTGGCCGTACATGGGTTGCTTTTCTTTTTCAATCAGCCAAAGGGCTAATTAAAAAAAAAAAACTAACAGGTTCCCCCCATCTACACGATTGAGGTGGATGAAGGAATCCTTCCCACTGCACCATTGTTTTCTAACAGCGGGGCTACTCCACTGTCATAATAAACTGATCAGCCACTGCAGCCAGCTAAGGTTTTCGACAAAGATTTTCCATCAGTCCCGTTAGACAGAAATCGTTCATTAGATCAACTTCTGTCAAGCAGGAATGGTCATAGAAGTTCAGACAGCCCTGCTAAACCAGCCAAATGTGATTGATCTATGGGCAGCATAAGTAAGCTTATCTTAGCAGGCATTGGCCAGGAATGCTAATTGAATTATCTGATATCAAAAAGGCCTATGAAGGAAGCATTTGCAATTCTTTACATGAAATACAATAATGAGAATATTACACAGCAAGAAAGCAAACATATGAAAGTACCCTTAAACTTCTTTCAGCAAAATGTTAAAATTTTAACTCAATGTGTACAAAGTCAAAAATTCACTTTTAAGGGACTCTGTTTAGCTTGTTCAATTAGGCTATGACAAAAAAAAACCTTGGTTTCTATGCAGAGCTGCACCAGATTTTGCACTCCAGTTTTAGTTAATTAGACCTTGTGAGTCTATAAAAAAATCCTGAACAACTGATCCCTGCAACAGAAAAGGTATACTCCTCTTTTTGGGCACCCATGTCTCCTGCATCCAGTGTTGCTGCCTCCTGCATCAAGTGTTGCTGAGTGTTGGATGTTGGATGTTAATTTTCCCCACCGCGTACTGTGGTCCACCCTCTTATCCCAACATCACTATTGCATCCCATGTGATGTAGTAGTGTGTCACAAAGTAATAAAGAATAAAGATGACCGCTTCAGAGCTTAAGCCTGCAAAAACAAGTCAGCAATGACAGGCTGCCTTTATCTTAGGAAGTTTACTTTAAAGCACAACTCCAGCCAAAGCTTTTCTCTTTGTTTTCGTTAGGGTTGGCAAGACTATATACTTTTCAAGCCTTTAAGGCTCGGTTCACACTTGTGCGATGCGGGAACGCTGCAAATATGCAGCGTGTTCCCGCATCGCATCCGCACTTCTGGCAGTTCACACTGCCATATGCGATACGCAGGGGGTGTCAATTAAAGGTTAACGACACCCCCAGTTTGATTGCATATCGCAGTACGATCTGCAAGTACGCAAGGAATCTGATCGCACAAGTGTGAACCACTGTGCAATTCGATTTTGATGCGGCTCAAAAAATGCCTCCTGTGTGTCTTTGGTGCGGATGCAGTGCGAATTCAGCCATACAAAGTGTATGGCTGAAATTTGCACCGCATCTGAGATCACATGTAATGAAGGAGCAGTGCGCTCCGAATTGCATGCGATCTCCGCAGCCGCTCAAGTGTGAACCGGCAATTTATAAAAAACATGCTACAAGGATTTCCACAAAAAAAAAAGTTAAATAAAAAAAAACTTGCCTGAGACCTCTCTTCCTCCTTGAATGGTGTAACTAACCCAGGTAAAAAAGCTTAGTGCTTTAAACCAACCTTCCTCAACCTTTTAATCTCGGAGGAAACCTGAAATAATTTTCTCATCTACAGCTCGCAGTATATTAGTGTTATTAGTGAGCTGTAGATATAGCTGTACAGATATAAATGTGTACATATAAAAAACACTAATAAAATATAAAACAGATTTTCATACTAAGTATCTAAATCACAAAAATGTTAAACTTGTTTTGGTGCTCAGTGGCAATATTATCTTTTTTGGTGCTCATTACAAAACCTTAGCTTTCCATTGGTGATCAGAAAAAAAACTTTAATGGTGTGTAATAGATAAGGATGGGATTGCAAGCCAAAGGCAGGCTTAACCACAAGCTGCCTAATGGAGCACCTATGAAAAGCTCTGCCATCCCACATTCCCAGCATTCCTTGCCCAAGACCCATCAGCTGCCACAGGAGTCATCTGCACTCTCATCTCACTTTCCATGGTTTTGCATGGCCTGTACCTTCTCACCTCCCACATTATTATTCCCTCTACCCAGGTACAGACAGGAGAGGGGCTTCTACTGTCCACGCGATGGGGACCGCACAGGCTTATTCTTCTAGTTAAAGCAGTCTGTTGATGTCACCCCAAACTATCCCATCACCCTGATATCAGTCAGTCATCAGTCATAACATGAAGCCGCTTTTGGGTGGATATAAATCAACTACAATAGCAGTAGAACCCTTGGGGACCACTCATGGAACCATGCTGAACCCCAGTTGGGAAACCCTGAATTAGAAGCTTTTACTTTTTTGATTATTGTGATTGAATCATGATGCAGTGGCACAGGCACAACATTTTTCAGGATGTGAGCTTCAGAAGGCCTTTCAAAGTTCCCTCTCACTTTCCATTGTTGTGCGCTCCCTGCACCTTCCCATCTCCCACATTTTTCTTCTGTCTGCTGGGATCCAGACATAAGAAGGGCTCCCACTGGCCAAGCACCAGGAACTCTACAGACTGCCTGGGCTAGAAATAAATAGTAAATGTGCAAGGACTCCTGGAAGGGGTGTTTGTCATTGCGATGGGGACGTTTGGCGTAACATCGATAGAGAGCCGGAACTATAAGCTTGTGTTTATAGTTCCAGCTCACTGGTGATGTCATCTTGATATCAATAGCTGATAGTAAATAAGGGTGAGTAGTGAAGCCATTGAGCAGTTTTAATCAACTGCAGTGGTAGCAGAATCCATGGGGGCCTCTCGTGGAACCCTACGGTTTACTGAACACCAGTTGAGAAATCCTGCAATAGAAATGTTCCCTTTTCTGCTCATTGTGATCTCAGCATGGTGCCATTAAGAGAATTACAAATACAATATTTCTCAGGGTGTCAGGTCCAGACAGCCTATATACTCCTCTCACCATCAGGGTTGTGTGCTACCTGCACTTTTTCTCTTCCCACACTGTTCTTCTCTTTTTACCAGGTTTGGGCAGGAGAGGGACCCCCCCCCCCCCCCCACAACTGTGCAAGCACCAGAGAACACACAGCTTGGCCTAGCTGGGAGTACAATGTGCAGGAGGACAAAATCACAGGGGACCATTCAAGGAACCCCAAGTTTCACTGAACCCTAGTTGAGAAATCCTGCATTAGAAACTTTTCATTTTTTGCTCATTGTGATCTCAACATGATGCAGTTAAGAGAATTGTCCTAGCACATTTTCAGGGTGACCGGTCCAGGACTACATATTCGCTACTCTCCCAGTGATCTTCTTTAGCAGATCCTTGTTTAAAAGAATGCTAAACAGGGCTTAAAAGCACAACATGTGGTCTTCTTTAGCCCCATAAAAAGAAAAATAAACAGAATATTTGTTAGTCACACTTGGACTTTAAACGCTATAGTCTAGGCACATTTCCTGTGGTAGTGAAGCCGATAACGTCGGCCTACTCCATGGTCCTGTGGAGAAACCCCGTGCAGCTCCACACAGTAGTGAGAGAAGATTGCAGGCCTCTATTTATTGAACGCACACTGCAGTTATCAGCGGGGTGCCTTGTTGGCTAAATAATGGCACTCAGCTGGAGGGAGAAAGCAATTACCTTGTAAAAAGAAAAAAAAGAGAAAACTAGATAAATGTTTGCTTGTTTTTCATTTAACATGTCAGCTAACCTAATATTGATATGTGAAGAGATTCGTGTACACGCCCCAGAAGATATGTGACCCATTCAAGCCTAACTGTCTGCTCATTAGTAGGCCGTGGATGATGGACGCTGTAGTACAGTAATAAGGATGTAACACGCTCCATCACGTGAAAACCTGAAGAATGTGTTTCCTATTTGTTTATACATTCCAGGCCAGGCTTTTTGGCCTGTTTGTTGGTGTCAGGACTAAATAATCTGGCGGCAACAGCTTCAGGGAAATAGCTGGAAGCATTTAAAAGCTCTGTTAATAACGTGTTTTATTACCAAGGCAGACATTTTATTCTCTCATTTATTCTCTCACGTTTCTATTTTCCTTTTTATAACTGGAAAGCTTTAAAGGCAAACTATAGAGTACTTTTAGTGAGTGTACATTTTGCCGTAAAGGTTTTCTTTTTTTCTTTTTTTTTACCTTATATTATGGCTTTCATATGTTTATATGCTTGCCGTTTCATATTTTATATTCATATTTCTTAAAATGGTTTGTAGAGTCTCTCTCTAGTGGCTCCATGTATATTTTGTGCTATAGTCACCACCCTTGCAGAACTACTACTGAGCTTTATAGAATAAGGCCCCTTTCACACGGACGTTCTGTCTGTCCGTCCATTTTTCATCTGTCAGTCGATGGATGAAAAACGGACAGCAATGCATTCTTATGGGCATACGGATGTAAATGGATGTCTTCTGTTTACATCAGTTTCTTTTTTAAATGGAACAAGTCTGTATTTTTGTTCCACCTAAAAAAAGGAAGCAGACGAAAAGCAGATGTAAACAGATGAAAAACTGATGTAAATGCAATCTGTTTTTTTTTTTTTTTTTGTAGAAAAAATGTGACTGAACGGATGATGCCCTTGTGAATGGGGCCTAAGCCATGTAAGCCCTGTTCCATCAAACTACTGGGGCATTAAAGCCACATTAAAGTGTGCTCAAAGCATGTTAATAGGGTCTCTCGGTCTTTATTATTACATGTCAAATTAGCATGCACTAAGTGCTAGTGTGCACCCTTGAATTTCAGTTGTAGCTTGACAAATCAGTACCAGGAATGAATTCAGGCATGTGATTAGCACCTAGATTGAAGCCACCTGAGCTCATCGCTAATCAGAACTGTAGGAAGTCACCTGTTTTTTGTCAGCCTGAGCAGACCAATGGTGCATTCACACCTCTGCATTTTCTTTGTAATCCATATAAAAGGCACAGTGAGTTTGGTTCCTATGAAAAATTCTCATCCTTATGCTTGGTGTGGTGCTGTTCGTTCAAATTAATACCAGTTTTACACAGAAATGAATGGTAGTTTGGTAAGGTATACAGAGAAACGAGTTATGTAAATACATACTAAAATGTTATATAAATATGGTATGGAGCTAATGCCCACAACATAGTTTGGGAGAAAAGACAAAAAAAAGAAAAGAGGGCGCACCGACCTAGTGCATTACCATTAAAACCATTTATTGAAATATTAGAAAGTGTACAGAATACTCACAAAACTGGTGTGATAATACACACATCAACATAGCATGTACAATCTCCAAGGTAGCCAAGGTCCCAAATGTAGCGAATAGGCATGCAGATGGTCACATAGGGCTGCTGTGGCTAGGTTGACGCGTTTCAGGGGCGAACCCCCTTCCTCAGAGTCAGAAAAATGCAGCATTTTTCTGGCTCTGAGGAATGGGGTTCGCCCCTGAAATGCATCAGCCTAGCCACAGCAGCCCCATGTGACCATCTGCATGCCTATTCGCTACATTTGGGACCTTGGCTACCTTGGAGATTGTACATGCTATGTTGATGTGTGTATTATCACACCAGTTTTGTGAGTATTCTGTACACTTTCTAATATTTCAATAAATGGTTTTAATGGTAATGCACTAGGTCGGTGCGCCCTTTTTTCTTTTTTTGTCTTTTCTCCCAGTTGGTTCTGGATATCCTTGATCCTGAAGGGGGCAGCAAGACCGGTAGCTTGTTTAACACCTGAGTTTGAAGTGTACCTCTCTTTACTCCGTCAGACACTACTTGAGCGCAGGGGATTTTGTTTCACAACATAGTTTGAGCAGACACAAAATGGCATAGTTGAGTGGGCGAATGGTAACCATGAAGGCTAATCTAAATTCCAATCAAACTCAAAGATATCAAATCTACAGAAGACTAAAGATCTCTTAAGCCTACCATGCATGGCTCGAATGTCAGCCGTTTTCCTGGAGAATCAGCCGAAATTTGAGAAATGGAAGGCCCTGTCCATAGAACCTGGCTCGAAAAGTCAGTTTTTCAGTTGGCTTTTTCCGAAGGAACTAGGGGGACAATTTTTGGCTGAACAGTGTACCCAATCAGATGCAGTTGGTGCCACCTGTCATAATACAGAATCCGGCACAAGAGATTCTATAATCCATACTGTTTTTTTGGGGGCCTGGAGGTATCTAATAAGTTCAAAAGAAGAAACTTTAAGTGGAATTTTTGTCATAAATAAAAATGGGCAAATAGGCAGAATGAAAATGGATGCCATTCAGTACTCAGTCAGAAGCCAGCCAGCGGGGAGCTCCAAGACGTTGCATCGCTGGAGCCACGCTGAGTATAGTTCCTTTTTAAAAGTCGACTTATGTTTCAGTTTAGCATGGCCACTGACAGGTTAATCCACATAGTGAATTCTTATATGTTTTTGGGCAAGACATCCTTGCAAGAAGTCTCCAACTGCTGCAGCCAATACACACACAGGGTCAGAATACCCTATTGTCTTATGATATATGGGTAGAGAAATAAAGTACTTCAATGAAAGTATGAACATTGATATCTTTAGGATAAAGTATTTAATAAGCTGGGAGGTGATTTAAACCACTGGCGACCAACCAAAACCAAATGTTCAGTGTTCCCTAGCATTAGGAGACAGTAGCTGGAAATTCTGTATATCACTTGCTGTTTACAATAAGACAGGTCCATTATTTTTCAGCAGTGCCCATTGAAATGATGCATTCTGCTGAACTAGCGCGTTCAGGCTGGTGAAGTGAGCCATGAATGCTCTGTCCTTTTTCTGCCCATTGCCGTTATTCAGAATCACACAGCTTGAAAAAAAGACCGGGTTCTCCTTTTTATTTGCTTGACATTCTAAAAGGAATCGTTGAAATCATTTCTGCTGGGTTCAGCAAGTTACTGAACAAGAGAGCATATATTCTGCTGAAATGGCCGCAGGTCTCAATGTATGTGTGCTCCACCGCTCACAGTTTTATTGACCGATTAAGTGTGATTACTTAGAGGTGAATGTTCTTTTCCTTACTTTGCTTGATATATGGAAGAATGGTAGACAACAAAAGTCCACACGGACTGCAATCATATTTTAATTACTGTAGTTAAAACTGCTTATGTTCAGAGAGCACATTCAGAGAGCATTACTGGAAATATTATACAAAAAACCTTTCCTGAGAGAAGCAAGGGGGCTGCCTTTGCTCACCTCCTCTTAAAAATGCTAAATGCCTGGCTATTACTGAGCACAGGCTTTAGTCAAGTATACATAACCAGAAAGGCAGAAGATCCCACCTGAATTTTTGTTCTGGGTTAGTGACTCAAGGTTTTGAAGTATTAGGATTAGCTTGACAGTCAGGCAGCTGGAATTTTCAGAATACGTCCGTAATGGCAGCTTCTATGTTTCTCTACTGAAAGGGAAGGATCTGCAATATTACCCTAATGCCTCGTACACACGCATCGATAGTTGGCCGCAAATTTACGGCCAACGTCCGATCGGCCGATTTTCGGCTTGTTAGTATGATGCTTTCGACAACCGTCTCCGACTTTTCGGCCGAACAAAATCTGGTGTGCAGGCTATAAAAGTTTTGTTGGCCGTCAACAGAACGGCCAATTTTCCATCAGTCAGTACAGATTTCGGCAGACAAAAATCTGATGAGCAAGACTGGGCATGCTCAGAGAAGAAAAAACACACGGAAAGTAAACCAGCACATGACATCACTTCTGAAGTTGGTTTTCGTTGGCCGAGAAAATTTGTGTGCAGTCTAGAGCACATTTCAACCAACACAACAACACTGAACAAAAGACGGCCGATCGGTCGGCCGATAATCGTTGCGTGTGTACGAGGCATTCGATTTATTAAAAACCCCTATAAACCTTAGGGAACTAAGGTTTATTCTGAAATCAGGTTGTCCTGCTATCACTTACTATGAAAAGGACTCCCTTCATGTATATTTTTTTCTGCATAATGGGACGTGCAGTTATGGAAGGCAAAGCATAAAAAAAAAAACGATCGAGGTCACAAAGACCCAAAATTTGGGAAGTAGCCGAAGTCCTACCCCACTACTGGTCAAAATGTGGGGGTCCTAACAAATCTAGTTCCGGACATACGGGGCTTCTTGCGCAGAAGCTACATACAGTGCGGCCAGTTTAAATAGAAGCTGGCACATGTTGTTTGCAGCAGCATGAGAGGATGAGCTCACAGTGTCTCTGACTTCTTGTAAAGCACCATTGGTCCAAGCTGTCCAATAATAATGCTGCAGTGGAGACTCTCCTCTCAATGCAGTGTCATAGAAGAGGGCATGTGTCTAAAAGACAAATGCTCCTTTCCAGCCCAGCCCTCCTAACTCTAAGGAAAAACATAGGTTTATGGGTATAAGGTTTACCCATAATCCCAGAGGGAGAATCAGCTGCTGCTGAAAAGGTACTTTTTGAATCCAGCAAAACAATATACTATTATGCTATATGTTATAACATAATAATTTATTATTTATCTATAGTATTTACTGTGAAATTACTGGTTTGAAGTTAACACTTCAAACTTCAGTAATTTTTCCGTTAAGCCACCTGCTTGAGTACAGTTTTTTTAAATATAGTAAATTACCTTAAAAACAATACATAATAATTATTTGTAGATTACTTCCTTTGGTAATTTTCACTTGCCACCCAGGCCAATTCTGACACTTCTCTCCTATATGTATATATTTCTGGCTTCAGAAAGTAAAGAGACATGTTTTTTTTTTTCTTCAATCTTTACTGTCATCTTTGCTAGTAATATTGCTTCCAGCATCAACAAAAAGGGTGACTGAAATACATCTTAAAAGGACAGCGTTTGTAAATATTTTTGTTAAATGAGTATAACTAGTAGAACTGCAATCGCCTACATAATGAGAAACGAATATGTAACTTGTGAATATGTAACCTGTGTGTATCTGGCTCTGATGCTAGCCAGTGCCTCACCAGCCACTGACCCCACCGCACGTCCCTGTGATGGGCAGTTACAGCTTGGCATTAGAGAGCCACCCTCCACTTGTTATCCCAGAAAGTGGTGAGCTGCAAAAACAAAAATGTTATGATTACTGGTCTGTGAACACCCACAATGTGAACGGCAATTATAGCTTTGGAACATTTCATGGTGATGGACCAGAGAAGCCAGGTCAGGCACAACAGACTACTGTTCCAAGGTGCAGACAACAAAAACAAAGGAGTCCTCTATGAGAAATCTGTCTTGTATCTTCTGATCTAGACAGCAACATATTTAATACTTTTGGTAATTCTGACTCTTACATTATTTGAAAACAATAGAGGTATGCTTCTTGGGAACTAAGTTCCCAGTACCCTTGTGTTTGGGAGAAATGTGGTGGGAGGACCCCTGGTGGCTGTCTATGACTTCTATCCAGTACAAATCCTAAGGGTATCCCTTAATTGGCCCTTGCTCCACCCTTATTTCTTCCTGTGATTCTAAGGAGCAGTTTATCCCCTGCTACACCCTTCTCATTGAGTGGGTGCTTGGCCTGTAATTCCTCGTCTTATTTGTGAATGCTGTCTATAATAGCTAAATTATCAGGACAAGCTTTCAAGGGTCTAACGCCTTCTTTTAAGGCCCAAACACTGCTTGGACCTTAGACTAAGGTGGTAGGCCCCTGAAAGCTTGTCCTTTAAAACCATTAGACAAAGATTGAGTTTAGAGCAGTCAAAACAGTCAATCATTACTGGTTGGTTCCTATGCCTTGCTGCAGTTTGAATATTCTGCTTTATCTTTATTAAACCTGATTGACTTTTATTTGGTAAGAAAAATAGGAACATAACATACAGATGGCCCAGGATTAATTCTGTTTTGGGAAGAGTTTGTTTTCTTATCGCTGTCGTCTTTCCGTTTGTAGCACGTCACTGCAGGCTGTGCAGGATCTCTGGAGTATGTGAATTTTGGACAGCTAGGGCAAAACATGACTTTAAAGACGTGTCTTTATGTGCTTTTATATGTCCACCAAAGCACTCGGAACCCTAAAACACATGATGCTATATTATCCAATCTCTACTATAATTTCTGAGGTCAAGCTTGTATCAGCCGGTAGCTATATCTACCATAAGCTTACCCGCTTTGAATCAGTTCGCAAACCGTTTTTTCATATCTTGCTCGAAGTTCATAACCTTTTTTATGAACCCCATTGAAATCTATGGAGGGTTGAAACTTCTTGTTAAGTTTTTGTCATTTGTATGCTATTTTCAAATAAAAGGCATGAGAAGCTGCACACTGCCATTGGGAACACGTGCCAATGCCAACATTTAAAAAACTTGTTTGATTTTTAATTTTCCTACACAAAATTGTCATCTTTCCCAAACAGCTCCAAGACACACTAACAATATGATTGCTTTGAGCCAACCCATGTACAAAAAGGTAGTTGGGTTATCCATTTTTGTAAATTATTGTCTCTTGTGACCAGGGACAAAGGCAATTCACTGCATTATAGGTTCCACTGTGCTTCCCAATGCATCTTGGAATGGCTGGACTCTCAGAATCTGGTGAGAATGCACTCCTTCAATAGGTCTCACAAAAGCCTAAAAGGCGTAGGGTGAGGTTTTTTTTTTATTGGTCCAGGCAATCTGTTTCTTTACAGATGGCTTTTTAATGCCATTTGTGTTGGGGGGGCATGGGGCTTGCAAAAAAACAGACCTTACGTGTGGCATTTAAGTAACACTTCTACCTACTTTACATCAACCTGGGCTCTGTGCAGATTTAATAAACAGGGTTTATTGTATCACTGGGCAAAAAAAAAAAATAAAAACTACCAAGTTGTGCATTCTTTATCAGAACTGACCTTTTCGTAGGAGAGACTTGGGGAATGTCGTAATGTAAATCTGCCATATCCTATAGTGTTACAGAATGACTTTGTCTATTGTGTGGTTTGATACATTAGCCGCTGGCTGGCATTTGTGTACATTAGAGAATATTCAGCCGTGATGCATCGCTGCCCCTGTGGCAATGCGCTGTTTGTTTTGTAACTGGGCATCCCCATTGTCAGATGATACATGTAACCGCAGTTAGGTCTCCTTTCATACTCCACTAGAGATGTCAGTAAAGCAGAACAGGTATTTGCCGAATATGATTAAATGATTGGAGTTCAGTGGCCCATTCTTATTTATTTACATAAACTCTAGGATTGATGGTATTTGGATAGATAATACAGGAAGACAGCCTACCCTTCCTGACACTCCACAGAGCTATGGAGTGGATGAATCTGTGGATCCGATAATCTAATAAAGCCAGGAGCAAATCTAATCTGATAAAATATAATTATAGAGTCTAAATATAATGTAACTATGAAGGATCATGTTCAATGTTGTAGATTTTCTAGAATTCAGAGGTCATGGGAGTTTGTAAGAAGTAGATAATTTGTTGTAATGTTGTTTTCTAATCCCTGAAACATCTCTGATCAGACTAAGCATCCTCGGTAGAAGAATAGGCTTCTCCCTATTGCACTGATAAAATGTGAATACAATCAGTTTGATCATTTGGTGTACATTTTGTATAGAGGTTTGAAGCTTGCAAGGCAAAAGTGATAACATAGTGTGGCCAGCAGGGTTAATAATGGACGATTCATTAAATTAATAGTGAATTAATGAATAATCTTCATCATTATAAAGATGTGTTAACCCGCTTCTATTCCTTTACCGGTTAGACCATCCTTTCTCCCTTGGAGAAACCTTTTTAATAATTTTCCGGTCTCAAGGAACCCCTGCTAATAGCTACTATGTTTACTATTCCCGGTTTATTGGCAAAATGGTCAGTGGGAAGAATACTCCTTTCATCTGCCAAACCAGCATCTGACAAGACCTGTGCTTGCAATCACACTGAAAAAAAAAAAACACCATTAAAGGTCCAGTTTACTTCTAATATTTATATTTTTGTCAATTAAGTCCTGATCAATGGGGCAGTCTTGAACCCCTGAAATGCATTGGGTACTTTTTGGCTTTTCTCCCTGACTCTTAGTGGAATAAAGTTGTATCTGGACCTCTAAGCAGTAGTGTGCCACTTTTGTTTCCATTTTTGTTACGTTACAGTACAAGCCTGGAGATCCTCTGGGGTGTAGAAGCTGCCTGCCCAGGAATCATTGGTGTCATAGGGCCTTATCTGAGAGGCAGAAATTGCTCATTGCTCAAGGAACTCCAAGTAATTTTTGGAAGAACCCTAGATTTCTATAGAACCCTAGTTTAGAATGACTGGGGTTAGACAGTCTCTGTCCTTGGACCATAAAAGGGACATATTTACCAAGAGGTGGGTGTTGCTATGAGGTTCTAATAGGGGTTTAGTCAAACCTTGGTAAGACCCCATTCACACAGGGGCGACGCTACTTGCTGGGGCGACCTGTGAAGTCGCGGCACACAGCGTGCACCGCGACCTCGGCGCGACATGCACGGACTTCATATCATTGAAGTCAATGCAGGTCGCCTCCAAGTCGCCCCAAAGTAGTACAGGACCCTTTTTCTAAGTCGGAGCGACTTGTGTCGCTCCTATTAGAACGGGTCCTGTGCTAATCAATGGCAGGCGACCGACCCACCGCGACTTGTCAGGCGACCAAGTTGCCTGACAAGTCGCGCTAGTGTGAATGGGGACTAAGGCTTTAGCTTCTTCCAAACAAAGTATTTACAGTTTAGAACACCAAAAAGAATACATACACTACATGGGAGTTTTTTTTACCTGCTAAAGGATTTGTATTTCTGTCCATACATACCTGAGATGTACTCAGTTCCGCCACATATACTGTCCCTTACAGGTCTTGTATCTCTCCTAGCTTGAGATTAGACAGGGAAAGGAGCACAAGACTGAGGAGAACATTGTCTGTCGCTCTGTTCTCTCTTCCTATCAGCATTGTTCTTGTTAGCACTTTAGAACTACAGTGCAACTGATTGGTTCCTTGTGCTGCTACTCCCTCCTCCGGACTCAGCTGTGCCATATAGGGACTGCAAAAGGCTGATATCAAGCCAAATTCTGGTACCAACACTGCTTGTGTTTAATAAATAAATGCACTGCTGTATTACTGAATACAGAGCAGCATTCACTAGTGCCATTTATATCTGCCTGGAGTTTAGCTTTTAAAGCACCTTGTTATAAGGAAACATGGAAGATGTCATTGCTGAGCTCTCCTTTTCAAAATGCTATTTGCCTGGCTGTCCTGTTAGCACTCTTGGTTTGATTCTTTGAATCAGTGCAGATAAGCATTTTTGACTTTTCAATGACCACCTTCCAATGCCACCTTCTAGTAGCATTTTTTACAACCAAGTATTAAACAACCCTACTAAGCCATATGTATAGCTACTGTATGCATAACCTCAGTTAACCCTCTGTACAATTATAGAGAAAAAATATAGTTGTCTATAAAGTATAATGATCTTTACGTAGCTTTCCCATGGTTCTCACTGTCAGAAACCAGTGTAAACAAATAAATGACCACCTCTGAACAGATCTTTAAGCCAAACTCTAGGCAGACAACTAAATGCTCAGTTAAAATATGTAAATGATAATTCTGTTTTAGGCGGTCTTTACACACTTCTGCTACACTGCACAGCCAGAGTACAGTATTTCCTATTTCAGCTTTGCAGCTCCCAGTGTCCCTTCATTAGCTACAGCCTGCTCATTGGACAATGAACCAGCATTATCGCCTCTCGCTAGTCAACAAACAGGTGAAATGGGAAGCTGTAACATTAAACCAAGGAAAACAGAAGGGTCTGAGATGACAGGCTCAAAACTTAAGCAAAAAAAGCAGGTTACATATATCTGTCAACCGTGAAGTGGGTTGCCTGGAGTTCCAAGTTACCCTAAAAAAAACCCCTCTGTCCCCATTTTTCAGTGGGTACCCTAATAATGTGCAGACTGGTGGGTAGGAGGTGCAAGGACACATACAGGGGGGATTAACAAAAATTGGCCCACAGAGGAATATGCACCAGCTTCTATATGCACATAGCTTTAAGTGCCAAATAAAAAAAAGTGTTGTATGCCAATGTATTTAATTAGATGGTAATGGTGTGCTGTCTGTCCATACACACCCACCTCTCCTCTCCTTCATGCATTGCTGCTCCTCGTTGTCCAACCCTCCTCACTGCAGTATTTATGCCACTGTGTTAATGATCTACATTTTAGAACAATTTTTATTTTAGACCATTGACGCATTTGCTTGATTATTTTGGCGCATGCTATCAGAAAGTAATAGAAACTGTTGCATATTATTTTGAAGGGGGTTTGGCCTGCATGGTGCAATAACACACAGAACTTGTGTAGCCCATCATTGTTTTGCCACACAGAAAATGCACAAAAATTGACACAATAAAATTATTATTTTTTCTTTGTTAATCCCCTGATGGTTTATATAACTTTGTGATAATGAAGACCTACTATTTGCTTATTGCTTTTTATGACCTTGTGTAGTCAAAGTTAGCAGCTTCTCACTTATGTAGCATTTACTCATATTTATTTCTATACCATCATTTATGTAATCACTAAGCATGTATGCTGGACAGCAGAGTAAGGAGAATTTTTGCACAAGGGTTCACTACATTTTCTGAGAGAAGAAAGTTAGAGGCTAACTTACATAGACATTTATTATTTGTGGCATGAAATTGGAATTACGTTGTCCATGGCTCCAACTATAATGGTTCAGCATGCTGGTAATAGAGTTATAGCTAAAAGTGTAATTTAATGTAGTTATGGATTCATTAAATAGTACATGTATTTTACATAGAATGTGAATAAGTATCTGAACCTGTCATCTTATTAGTCCTCCATGATCCCCTTAGCAGCCACATTCAGACTAGTTCAGAGAGATGGTGAACAGCAATATGTTTTCTTCATTGTCCAATCAGATTAGGGGGTTCTAGCCCAAGCTTGATGATGATTAATGAATTTCTCTTATTTGCTTCCTTTTAATCTGTTAAAGATTGGGAGTTTTTAGCTGTTTGACAAGTAAAAATTTTCAGAACCCTTCCCATGTCCTCTGCACACTTCTTGTGTTATATCAAGGGAGCACCTAGTACAAAAAGTTCATATCACTCAGAGGTCTTTTTGAACTGTTCAATAGTTAAACGTATCAAATAATGCCTATGTGTCTGGGGGAAGGCAGTAGATATTACTAGAAGCACAATGAGATGCAATAGGAGACCTATGTTAGGGCTTTATAAAGACTGTCCATTCTTAACAACACTATGAACTGTCCGCAGGCAGGGTTATCTCAAAGAGCCCTTCTAGTTCCTATCTTGGACTACAGAATGATTAACCTTTATGTTGTAGAGATCTGACAGTAGGAGTGTTTGAGTGTCTTGGCAAGTAACAACTAGGCAGGGCTGATACCATTTACCACTTTTGCTATGTGTTGCTAGCCCACAACCGGATCTAAGCACTAAGTGCATTTCTGCCAGATCGACAGGTGTTTTTCTGTACTTGCAGAGTCTTTAAACTGATAAAACATGGGGAAGTGTGCATATATTACAGAGATGTACTTGGGGCTGTGGCAGGTGGCACTCAAGGAGGCATATTGCGAGGATGGCAATGAGGCTGGAGTGTTCATACCAGTCACTCCATCATCTGTGTATATCAGCTCCCTGCATGCACAGCACCATTGGTTGTCATGGTGCAGATAACCAATGACGCTGTGTTCCAGCCTCCAGCATACTAGCAACCAATGATGGAGGAGTGGGGCAAAAATAGTAGTCTCTGGCAACATGCACTGCATATATTGCTTTTTTAAATTTTGAGTTGACCCGCATTTTAATGTATCGTCTGCAGGGAGGTCTAGGATTTGATTGTGCGGTCTGGCAGGGTTGTCTGAATTACAAGACTAGCCGAACAGAATAGTTTGGCAGGGAAAACCAGTCACATATAGGTATTTCAATTGTGGATTTTGCTGTTTGCCTGGAATCTACCCTACTTAACATGTGTACAATGAACACCGATATTAAACCACTATCAGAGAGTTCTCTGAATGCTGATCAATAAAAAATTGCTCATTGTATGCAGAAGGTGAACATGACTTCAGTTTTCCATGGAAAGCGTTAAATGTTTAATTACAAAGCCTTTGGAGGAAGACCCATGTAAGTGCAAACATAAATTTGGCATGTGGCTTTGGTAACATAAATCCTTTCACAACTATGTCGTAGATTACAGGAAGCCAAGTGACTCAGTGTGTGATAATCCACAAAATGATTCTTTTGGGTGGAGATCAAACCTGGTTGGAATGCAGTATCCCACTGACTACACTTGGAATTGCCCTGAAATCAATTAACAGGTTAAACAGCACATATTTCTAACAGGCATGCATAACCTTACAGCAATATTGCAGTGATCTCTTTATAAAGAGAAGCAGACAGGGAAGGTCACGATGAATCTGCGTAGTCCCATAAAGTTAACCAGAGAACAGCTTTTTGTAATGCTCTGTAACCTAATCTGCTTTCAGAGAGAATCTTGACAGCCACACAGTTTACTTGCGATGTAAAGTGCTGTAAAAATGTCTAGGACTAAAACATCTCCATGTTTTTTTTCAATAATCTGCTAATTTAGGGCATACTCATGCAGTTACTCATTTATTACATGATGCTTTATAGATAACCCTCAACCATTTACATCATTCCCATCTCTTGTAGTAGTTTGAAGTCTGATGTTCCTGACAAATACAGGCAGGTACATCTTCATTCTACAATCATTTTGGGGATGTTCTTGTGAAGAACTCAAAGAGAAACTGGACTCTAGAAGGTGTGCCCTGAAGTCAAGCAGAGGGCAAAGAATTAGTCCATAAATATTTCCTGGACTCCTGCAGCTGATCTTTTCCCCATTTCTAACGTACAATACCACTGTGTCTCTGTGTGGAAGCATCCAATAAAGGCAGGTTTTTGCTTCCCTAAGGACCACACAAGGGCCCAATCTCGGGCAACCTATATGTATGCAGGCGGTTTAGAGGGGCATGACCAAAAAAGGTCTGCATACTGGCATCCAAATAACGTTCTCAGCCAGTGGCTGAGAACACTGACCGGTGTGTTCTAGCGGAGTGGGGGGATGGGGGGGGTGGGCATCCCCCTGTCAGAACACATTTGCTCAGCAGGGGAGATCACTATACTAATATCTGCAGGAAATAAAGCTGGCCATACATGGAGCAGATTTTGACCAGTTTGTGATGAATCAGCTGAAATTTAAACCATTGATGGCCCTGTCAGTGTTTTTTCATTCTGAAAATTGAAGGAACCAGGGGGAAAATTGACAGCCAAACAGCGACTGCATCCAATCAGGCACAGTTATTGTTTAGGGTATTCTCATAGCTGTGGTGGCCAGCTGTCAGAATGCAAAAACTAGCATGGGAGAAACCTCCCTATCCATGCTGTTTGGCATGGGTGGTGGAGTTTATTGATTTCTCTCATTTAGAACTTGTGAATAAGAATCTCATGTGGGTCATTGGATGAACGGAAGTGGCAAATGTCATTGGATTCAGTTTTCAGACATACTACTTGTGATCAGCTATGAGTTAAACTGGCCATACATGGATCAAAATCCATCCGGTTACAGCTGATTTCAATCTAAAAATGGGCAGGGAGGTTGTACAGAAGTCAATCAACTGATTGAATTCTATACCATCTGTTGGATTTTCCCTGTTCCATCAGCTTCTGCAGGCTATAGCTGGCAATGCACGCTGCTCATGGTATTCTCATGGCCGGGAAGTCTCCCCACTTTCAAAATTCAATAGCTGAACGGGGAGGATTCCCCCATCCACAGTGAAAGCAGATGGGGAAATCAAGTCAGTTTTTTTACATTCAGCCAGCTGTTTGAATGAAAAAACTGACCCATTTATGGCAAGCTTTAGACAAAAAAAAAAGATTGTGCTCCTTGTTTTGCATTTACCCATTAATTTCCGATGGACCCTTAACCACTTGCCGACTGCCTAACGCCGTCACTAGCTTGTGAGGGTCTAGGGAGCGAGCGCGCGCCCCCGAAGGCGCGCTCCCGCTCCCGCGTGGTCACGGACCCCCCCGCGCGTGTGACCGGCGGACCCGATGTCCGCCGGTCACTCGGCGATCGGCGGGGGAGAGGGAGAATGTCAGGCAGCTTGTGTAAACAAGCCACCTGTCATTCTCCTTGCTGTTAGGATACTGATCACTCGGATCTAGTATGTAGATCCGTTGATCAGTGTCCATACAGCTCAAGCCCCAGCCAATCACAGTAGAAAGCACGCCCCTAGGGATACACACAGCCCCTCCCTCCCAAATAAAGTTAACCCCTTCACTACCAGTGTATTTTTACAGTAACAGTGCATATATATAGCACTGATTACTGTAGAAATGTCACTGGTAACCCCAAAAGTGTCAAAAATGTCAGTCAAGGGTCCGATCTGTCCGCCTCAATGTCGCAGTACCGCAAAAAAAATCGCAGATCGCCGCCATTACACGTTAAAAAAAAAAACAACAAAAATGACAGAAATCTTTCCCTTTGTTAGTAAACGCGATAACTTTTGCGCAAACCAATCAAAATACGCTTTTTGCGATTTTTTTAACCAAACATAGGTAGCATAAAACAAATTGGCCGAAAAAGTAAAAAAATTTTGATTTTTAAATTTTTTTTTTGGGGAATTTCATATAAAAAAAATGTGAAAAATATTGCTATTTTTGCAAAATTGACGCTCTTTTTTTGTTTATAGCGCGTGATCAAAAAATCGCACAGGTGATCAAATACCACCAAAAGAAACCTCTGTTTGTGGGAAAAAAAGGACGCCAAATTTGTTTAGGTACAGCGTCGCACGACCGCGCAATTGTCTGTTAAAGTCACGCAGTGCCGAATCGCAAAATACCCCCTGGTCGGAATGGGGGTAAAATCTTCCGGGGCTTAAGTGGTTAATGTTCAGTGCATCAAAAAAAATGAGTCAGGGTTGGCCAATGTAGTGCACTACTATGCAGCACCTATACAACTTTAATGGGATGCCTCACAAAATGCATTTGCAAATCATTTTACCAATGCACATTAAAAAGCACAGCTGTGAATGGAACCTTGAAGCCAAACTCCAGATTGGTACAAAAAAAAAAAAATTTAAAAAAAGGCTTTGAACAGTACAGATTTAAGGTATGTATAGACTGGTTATATTTTATATGTATATTTATACCCAGATAGCAAGGATAACTTGCCACAAATGTGTGGCAGTGTTGAATTGTAAGTCTTGTTAACATGAATCAAGAGTTTCACTTGACACTTTTTCAAGTTCAGCCACAGTGACACCTGTGGTGGGATGACTACATACCTGAACCAGAACATGCAAGCTGATCTGGAGTCATGCAATGCGGGCTACTGCAATTGTGCAACAAACTTGTGAAGCCTGGCAAGTCTAGCAATAGCTTAGCAAGTTAGCAAGTCATTTTCAAACTTGCAGCTCAACTGCTTGCTATCTGGGTATATATATATATATATATATATATATATATATATATATATATATGTATGTATGTATGTATATATATATATATATATATATATATATATATATATATATATATATATATATATATATATATATATGTATGTGTGTGTGTGTACCCCACCCAGTACACAGATTATATATATATATAATATATATATGTATGTATGTATGTATGTGTATGTATATATATATATGTATGTGTGTGTGTATATATATATATATATATATATATATATATATATATATATATAATCTGTGTACTGGGTGGGGTTTCACACAAAGAGAGCAGGTTATGAACTCACAAACCTGATGCTCTTTTTTAAGGGCCATCATCCCAACTCCGACTTCCCTGGTGGAATCAAGCATGTAAACAGTGAAGCAAATGACAAATAAAGTACAGCTAGGAAATCTTAACCATGATGGAGGCAAGGATCAGTTTTATTGAACTGACAGTTGAATGGTGCAAGTTCTAAGCCTTGTTACAGTTCTGTTCCAGAAGCTGTCATACGTAATAACGGGAACATCTGGAACGCATAAGAAATTGTGCAAGGTAAAGCTTGAAGGTGAGAAAAAGCTAAAAAACGCAGACCGGATGACCCCAAACACATATGTCAGAGATAAATCTCAGTAGAGATGTAAATTAGTGAGCAGTGTGCACACAGTAGCTGGCACATCTGACTTAACCATTAATGCATTTTAGAGGGACTTACAGTCAATTGCTTCCCAGGGAGTCGTGGTACAAGGATTAATGGAACTGTGTAAAGCGGAGGGAATTGGGCTAGTGCTAGGGGGAGTAAGATGTTACATATTTCTCACTGTAGTTACAGTTTTGTAAGGCATCTGTATTTGTAGGACTGGTTATACTGATGTGCTTTGCAGCATTTAGGCCCTTATGACTTTGTATGCCTATAGACTTACACTGCTGTGAATTCAAAACGTATACTGTACATTTTTCCTTTAGGCCTCATTCAGACAAACAAATTAAGGTGGATAGGCTAAAGGCCGCCTCTGGATGCAGCAGCACTCTGAGATATGGACGCATACAAACTGGTCGATTAACTGCGGCCAGTTTGTATGTGGGCAGAAACATGTCCCAAAGCAAACCATCTGTATCCAGGCAGGTGAGGGGCTCTGTTCACACGTAAACACTTGAAAGAACGGTATCATTCATTGATTTGTACAGGTGATCGTGCTGTCGCATGTGCGTGTGCATGCAGCGGTTTTTCTGCCGCCAACAATTCACCTACAACCATGGGCACCTGTCCATGTGAATGAGGCCTTAAATGTGTGTATTTATGGTCATTACAATCTCATAACATGTTTGTTATTTCAAATCTGCAGCCATCATTAAAATCCTGTTGATCCAGCCATGAAGGTCATTATTATAGGGTGACAACGCTTTGTCTGTGTCTCCTACTCACCCTCATGTGTTGTCACCCCGACCTACAGAGAATGCATGTGACTATTTCAACACACATTACACAGCCACGGTCCACCATTGTTGTCCTCATCAGGAAACCCACCTTGAGGAATATTGTGCAGCCATTGCTTGGGAGAAAACATGGAGGCAGGAAGTGACTGCAAGGGGATCAACAGCACTAAGATGCAGCAAAGGATAAAAAAAAAGTAGAAAACAAGCATTTTATAAATAAAAGAAAATGGAAATTTTTAAGAAAACACAATGCTTTAGCAAACTAAATGACATTCAGTTAGGACACCTTTATGTTTATGTGTTGCGTTAAAGTGATATTAAACCTCAAAACAAACTTTTTTTATATTGTTAATATTGTTAATTTAAAGAAATAAAAAAAACCTTTATTTCACTGGTGATTTGATCAATAAGTCTCTTATTTTCCAGCTTTCTTTAACCACTTCAGCTCCAGAAGGTTTTACCCCCTTAATGACCAGGCCATTTTTTGCGATTCGGCACTGCGTTAATTAAACTAAAAATTGTGCAGTTGTGCGATGCTGTACCCAAATACAATTGATGTCCTTTATCCCCACAAATAGAGCTTTCTTTTCTGGTATTTGATCACCTCTGTGGTTTTTAGATTTTGTGCTATAAACAAAAAAAAGAGCGACAATTTTGAAAAAAATAACAATATTTTTCACATTTTTTTATATGAAATTCCCCCCCCCAAAAAATGTAAAAATCTAATTTTTTTAACATTTTCGGCCAATTTGTTTTCTGCTACCTATGTTTGGTAAAAAAAAATCGCAATAAGCGTATTTTGATTGGTTTGCGCAAAAGTTATTGCGTTTACTAACTAAGGGAAAGATTTTTGTCATTTTTATTATCTTTTTTTTTAACGAGTAATGCTGCAACTGCAACATTGCGGCGGACAGATCGGACCCTTGACTGACATTTTTGACACTTTTGGGGGTATCAGTGACATTACTAGAGTAATCAGTGTTATACATATGCGCTGTTACTGTAAAAATGACACTGGCAGGGAAGGGGTTAACTTTATTAGAGAGCAAGGGGTTAAGTGTGTCCCTAGGGGCGTGCTTATAACTGTAAAGGGATGTGGCTTTTGATGTAACCACAGAGACATATGATCCTACATAGCTAAATAGGCCCTGGTCTTTGAGCAGCCAAATCCTCCGGGGCTTAAGTGGTTAATGACTTTTGTGACCTTAATGACCGACATAGCAGCGGACAGATTGGACACCTAACTGACATTTTTGACACTTTTGAGGGGACCAGTGACATTATTACAGTAATCAGTGCTAAAAATATGCACTGTTACTGTAATAATGACACTGGCAGTGGCAGGGAAAGGGTTAACCTAGTGGGTGATCAAGGGGTTAAATGTGAGCCTAGGGGATTGATTCTAACTGTATGGGGACAAGGCTTTTGAAATGATTACAGAGACCTGTGATCCTATATAGCAGGATCACAGGAGCTTTGTGATTATTCCAGGGAAAAGAACGGTCATTTGTGTTTACAATAGCTGCCCGCCTTTCTCTCTCAGCGGATAACAATCGTGGGTATCAGGCGGCAATCAGAGCCGCCTGCCCCGTGAGTCGGAGTCCCCGCTGCCGAGTGGGGACGGGAGCGTGCCACCGATGTCACGCACTCGCCTCCTAGCTGCAGGCGCGCAACCAACGTATACCTACGTTGGTTTGTGCAGGTGGGGCTGCCTGCCGCAGTATAAGGTTAAATACCACTTTAATGTTGTTAGGTTTTTTTTTTTTTTTTTTTTTCTTAAACAAGCCAGCATTGTGAATTCTATTGACCATTTAAATAATTTTCCATACTATATTCTAATCTTCCAACAACGTATTGCACTGATGCATTATAAATACTGGAAATATTTGAACAATCTGCTCTTTACAACCCAGTAAATCAGGATAGACAAGAGGTCATTCTGTGCTACTGTTTAAAAAGCTAAACAATTTATTGAAGGTGTTACTTTTTGTGTTTCATGATTGCTCTGTAATAACAGCCCTGACCTTAAATCACAATTCTGCTCAGACACCCTAGTTTAGGCTTAAGCATCTTCCTTAGATACGCCACTAAATTGTTTGCCTAAAGCATTTTTTGGGACCGTAAGCACATTTTGTAAATAGTTTAGAAAGTAGCAGAGCACACCAATTTTGTCTTTTTTTTTTTTTTTTTTTTACACATTTTTGCAGCTGCCTCTACACAGTCCTAATAATAGGGGGTTGTTTATATAATTGCCTTTAATAGCTAGTGTTTTCTAAGAAATGGGGGATCCGATCCAATAAATATGTGTCCAAAATAGATGATTGAGACACTTAATTGTTTTAAACAAACACTAACCCAAAATCATAGGTTATTTTGTGTCGATTACGCCCTTGTGATGAGGAATTTACGCAGTGGGAATCGTATACCGAGTCTTTGGCATGGGCGACATCTACTACAACATGACAAAAAAAAAAAAGTGGAACTTTTTTAAATGTCAAAAGTAAACTGAGAAGAAATTAGAAGGGACTTTTGCTTGCTTAGGTAATAAAACAAGATATCAAACACAATAAGGGACTGCCACAAACAGGCCCCAATCGCTGTCGTTAAATTGCTAACACCTGTGGACGTGAATGTTGAAAGGCGAGCGGCTGAGAGCTGTGCAGGTGTTAATGTGAAGGCTGACTGCCGATCAAGATAGATGTGGTGCAAAATGCCACTAAAATTACCAAACATTCAGACATGTCAGCTCCAGTATCTGTGAAATTATGACTTTGAAGATTTTCTACTTTTCTGCAACTTTCCTGTCATTTTTGTCCTGTGATTGGCCACACAGAAACACTGCTTCTAGCTACAAGCAGGCAGCGGTCTTTATAGTACCTGCCATGATGACAGTTGCATGATTGCAAAAAGCCTGCAGTCAAGATGGATTTTGGTCTTGTAAAACACATTCTTTAAATGCTGTATGAGTTTTTTGGTGCTTGAAGCTACTCTTCCACTTAGTGCACCAAAACAGGTAAGGACCTTCCTGCAAAAGAAGATAAATATTTCTCTTTCTGAAGGCGGTGACCTAAAGCCAAGTACACATGGCCGAATGTTGGGTGGCATCGGCTGGTTTAATAGAAACCGGATGACATTCGGCCTGTGTGTACTGGACCTGGTCTGACAGAAGCTGACCGTTTGACCTGCTTCTGTCGATGGGGCATGACCGAAAAAGGTCTGCCAATATGCTCCCGATGGCTGAGAGTGCCACTGGAGGGGTCACATGCCTGATGAAGAGGTCCCGTGTGGCTCCGAAACATTGAACATTGCTATCTGCTGTAAGAATGTGATCACTGATTAAAGCTTTGGACCTACTCTGGAGATCCTTGGTGTGCTGTTGACTTTTTTTGCTTTGACACGGTTCCAGACGTGGCTTGCTACAACACCCACTTAGATGCACAGTCATTTCTACGGGAGCATGTGTGTTGGGGTGGGGGGGGTCCTCCTGTCAGAACACAATAGTACAGCAGGGGAGATTACTAACATTGGATAGTTAGTACAGTGGTTCCCCCTGTGCTGTCAGTTTTTTTCATTAAGCCCTGCTGGGTTGAGTGTGTACTAGGCCTAAATCCTTGCTGTATTGCAGATGTCTTGTCATCGCTGGTATCAGATACTTCCAGGTGTGTCGAATACTTGGTTCCCCAGGTGACAACTATAGTTTCTCCTGCGCACTGCCCTGCCACCAGTGAAGCCAATTTGAGGTGGCTGTCCCAAGCAGCACTTGAAAATTTGTTTTGAAATGATATTAACACGTTAAGACGTTTTAACTAGGTATATATAAATGTTTTCTATTTAACCTATTTCCACCCACATAACACATATGTGCGCACAAGGGTGGGCTTTAACTCCAAAGGGGGCACATATGAGTCACTGGGAAGCTGATGTTTCTCTGTCAGGACTGAGCTCACTGCATGCTCCCAGTACAGACGCTAAGCCATCAAAGACAGCTCTCAGTCCAGACTGGTGCACATGGTAAGTTTTTTTTTTTTTGTTAAACCCAGTGGGCTAAACAGAAAAAAAAACAAAAAAAAAAACAGAGGAACTCGCTGTAGTAACTATGCAATGTTAGTACGGCAATCACCAACAGAGCTATTGTGTTCTAACAGGGTGACGACACCCCTCCCTGCCAGAACACATTGGTCAGCGCTCGCTGATCAGATGCTGAATGGCTGCTGTTTTTCCAGCATGCCCGTTTGACAGAAGCTGGACAGGCTGCTGTACTCAAGGGCTAAATGTCTGGCAGTTTCAGTTGAAATAGCCGATACTGACAGATTTTCAGCCCGTGTGTACCAGCCTTATAGGATAAGTTCACCTTTTAAAACATGTTACATGTTCCAACCCGTATTTAGAGTGGAACATGTAACATGTTCCAGCTGCTGCAGCCCCCCAGTAACAGCAGGCGAACAGCTTCCCTGGGCTCCCGCTGTCACTGTTTGAAAATAATGTGGCTGTGCGGGGCTCCACCCGCCAGACCATGTCATTCATTCACAGTCCTTTGTGAATGGGAAACTACAATTTTCATTAGTCTTAGCTTGTAGTTTGTAGTTTTAATAAACTACCATGGTGCTGTTGAGCGCTTTGATAGTTCATTCTCTCTTCCTTTTTAGTGTGTATCTGCCTGCCTGTATGAGGCAAGAGCAGACCGATACACCAAGAAGTCAGCAAGAGTCCTGCATGGCACCCGTGATCAGCTGCTCGCGGGTGCAATGCTTTCCAAGTGCCAAGTAAAAAAAATAATGAATGCACACTTTTTTTACCTGCAAAAACATGTATATTTATTATTTTTTTTAAAAAGTAAACTTCTCCTTTAACTATTGGCAGCTGATGGATTATGACCACTGAGACAGTCAATTCTTTTACAAGGGACACCAGAGTGGGGGGGGGGGGGGGGCAGGGCTTAATCTATCTTTTTTTTTTATTTCTGAACTTGGGGGACTACATAATAAGCAGACCTGGCATTTTTGTGCAAGTGACACTTTAACATCTCTATCAGGGTTTTTTTTTTTTTCTGGTCCATTGGACAGAATTCCCTTTCTGTCCCAAGGACATCATTCACCGGGAAATACAGAGTGAATTTTTCCAGCTGGGACACGGACAGCAATAAAAACCTGACAGGTGTTCTAATCCTTCACTACTCCAAAACTAAAAAAATGCCTTTAGATGCAGTGGATTTTTCTTCATTAGTCCACATTGTTGTCAAAAGAGAAACTCATGATTTTGACGAGAAGAATTTCGGGTTTACTATTATAAATTTACGTGTGATCACTGTGCATGGATCTCACTTTCCACATATCAATCTTTTTTATCTTTCTTTTTATTGAAAACAAAGTTTCTATTTGCAAATAATGTTTCCAAATGCAAACTTTGTATGGGAGTGTTAGTATTTTCAATGTAATGAAGACGTTAAACTGGTTTGGAGGGAGCATGGGAATTCTTTTGATGTTTTTGTGGAATATATTTGTCTTCTTCTCCCACCCAGCACTGAGGTCCACCAATCTGCTAACCTCACTTCTTGTTGGATTTTATTTTGTCACCGGAGAACACCAACATCAGGATTTCCAGGTTGACTGATTTTCAGCCAATTAGTATTGATTAAATGCCTTTACACAGATGTAAACAAAATGTATGTGAGTTTATTTGGAGCTTTTCCCCTCTGAAATAGATTTTGTCTAGTTCTGAACCATGTTGACAATTTTTTAATTGCTTCTGGCAACCCTGGCCAGCGTTGTGCGTATACAGAGATTGTTGGCTGATTCTGTTAATTATTGACAGGTGCTTTTTAAGTGTAACCAGGTCTGCTGGAAAATTTTAAATACCTTTTCTAACAGTACCTCTCACAAGCTGAGACTGGAAACATATTAACATTCAGAAATAAAAACTGTGCTGTTTGTTGGATATAACAGCCTACCAGATACCCCATTTTATTGTGTAACTTGCTTTTTTTGTCTGTTACCATTGGAGTATTTCAGTATCTTTACTTGCCCTGTTTGACCATTGTCATGATAGAAGAAAATCCTAAATCTGAAGTTGTCACCAGAATGTCAGTAGAGGAGAAATCTTTTAGGGCCCATTTACACGGTTGTGTTACAATGTACTAAACCAGGTGTCCAAGTTCTCCCCCATAATAACAATAGTGTCTGTTCCCAGCTCAGCACTGCAGTGCAAAAATTCAACACGTTCATTTTCATCTGCGTTTCAGATCATTGGAAGGCCCATAAAAGTCAAAGGCAATGCATCAAAACATGTTACATGCATTTTGATGCATTGGCAACAGGTATTAACAAGACTTGCTCAATGGCTTTTAACCCAATATACTCCAAATCTTCAAAGATGCATTAGAAATGTTTGTCAACGAGCAACAAGCATCAATAATGCATGTTATTGTACAAAAAGGAAATGCACTATGACATATAACAATACACCAGTGTAATACGTTAAAAAAATGGATCTTTATGCACATCCATAGATCAAAATGGGCCCTCAACGGGGACACATCTTCCAGTGATACCTGTCTAAGACAGGGGTGCTCAACCTGTGGCCTTCAGAGCCCTCTGATGTTGCACTCAACCTCAAACTAAATGCAGGAGTTTTGGTGCACTTTCAGAAAGGGCACCACACCCACAAGATATAATAGAAGTCTATGACAAAGCACAGCTAGCCCGCAGGTGCACTGTGCTGCACCTAGGTTGTGGGTAAACCGTAGTGCATTAGTGTGAAAACAACCTTATATGGGGTTTAGGACAGTAAGAGCTAATTTGCATTTGCGGTTTAGGGGGTAGTGACCATTTCCCATGCTCCAGGGGGCCTGTGTGAACTCCCTGTCATATTCTGTTTTACACTTGGACAACCTGCAACCACTGAAAACCAGCTTCTCCTCCGGCATTCAGCGGCTGCAGGACAAAAATGTTTTATTATGCTATTCAAAATGAAAAAAAATTTAAATTCTGAACCACTTATTTCATTGTGTCCTGCAACCGGTTACCAAACCACTTAAGTGGCCCTCGCTCTTCAAAAGGTTGAGCAACTTTGGTGTAAGAGGCAATCTCCTCTCACTTTGGAGAGATTTCCTCTGTCCGATTTAATATCGGTGTAAAAAAAAACAAAAAAACTGATATGGTTTTAACTATTTCCTCCTTTATACAAAATTGAAAAAAAAAAAAAATATAATTTTAAGAGGTATACTTCTTATTTTCTCCTGCCATTTTCAGGAGATAAAATGTTGCTTCACTAGGATGAATGATGGCAAAAAAAAGGAATCCTTATTTTCAGGGTGATGAATGTGTGCAGCAACAAGCAGTAGGGTAGAATCCATTATTGGCCATTTTAAAGTGGCTAATGTGTACAAGGGATTGCGGTCAGAGAATGTAACATTGTTCAATGAGAATACTGAGACCTAAAGTATGGGAAATCAGATATTGGACCAACAGTGGTGAAAAAAATCTGTTGGGAGATTTCTTTATAAATTCTGTAAATTCCCTGATGGTCTCTGATGGTCAGCAATGACCAGCACATTGAACAAATACAGCTTGATAAAGACCTCTAATTTTCTTTTAAAGGTTAACTATTTTTGTTAGACAGTAGATAGTAATGTATGCTGGCGGCAATGTTCTTAATTCTTTGGCTATGAGTCAGTATTGTATGGTACATGTATGTAATATTATTTTTTGTCCCATGGCATCTGATAAATGCTCCCTTGTTCCTATACTGTACAGCTGGCCTCGAACACACGCTGAAATATCCGCATGCATGAAATGGCACAGATTTTGTTTTTGTCAGACTGAATTAACTTTCCCACACTGTTATCCTTAAAACAAGTGCTAATAGAAGAATTAGGCAATCCAGATTGATCTTTTCGAGTCAACTGTTAAGAAAACCAAAATATTTTCCATGTAATTGACAGTCATTAAGCAGAATGGCTTTTCTATTCTTCATTCGTTTCCCAAACTTCAGGGAGCCTGAGACTTGAAGAGCAGGTGTTATCTTTATAAGTTTCCTTATGACATCACTGCCCATGTGAATATTGGAGCCAGTGTGTACATTTTTCCATGGTCCCTACAGAGCATTTTAGAATGTGACTGATTTTGCAGAAGGTTTTAGCTGTAAATAGTTTAACATAACCAAATAATTTAACAAATTGTATTTGAAGAAGAATATTATTGCAAACTATATTTCTCTATACTGAATACTAGAACGGTTACCAATTTACCAGGGCACTCAATTGGATCTCTCTTTATGGAAATCAAAACTTCAGCTAGCTAAAAAAAAATACCTCTTAACATTATCATTAGTACCTCTGGGGTGGGAATTATCAAACGTAGGAGGTATCTTTCAATTTAGGGTCCATTTATAATACGCAATTTGGAATCACGGGCAATTGCCATGATTCTGCCCAGGAATCCACATCACATGCCGATCGCTGCACACGCTCGGGTGCCATTATCCCTTAATGGAACCCCAAATGCGATGTGATTCTTGTGCAACAGGATCCCATAGCAATCACGGTAAAAGGCGTCTCTTAAAATCACGTGAAGCTTGTCAACCCAAAAAAGGAACAGGAGCTTCTTTTTGGCCAACCAATGCACATAGGGCAGCTGATTTAAATGAATAGGCTGTCCCTATGCAGCACACTAAATCGCATATAAATTGCTTAACAAAATTGCATAGAGTCAATGCTCGTGAACGGGGCCTTAAAAGTTGAAATGCATGGTTTTATTATTCAGCAAGGAAAAGCAATCCTTAATTAATTCCTTTGCTTGTAAATTTAATTGAAAGATCATGCAAGCAGATACAGCTTAGCCTAAAATGACTGATTGCAAGGAACAACACATTGGGGTTGATTTTGTAAAGGAGTAGAGCGTGTTCACCATCAAAGCCAATGTATGTTGAATTTATGTACACTTTAAACATCCAATCATGTGCAAGAATTTTTTTTTTTTCTATTTTCCTTGCACTTGATTGGTATTTAAAAGTGAATACCTATTCACCTTATTCAATGAATTACGTTTCATTATTCACTATGTGAACGTACTGTAAATCAACCCCATTGTATACCATAATATGAAATACCTTAGGTTCTTCACAGAGACAGGAACTTTAACATTTATTTACTAATATTACTAGTCAGTATTGGCTTTGAGATAATGGCTGTTTTGGGTTAACTGTCCTGCATTATGCAGTGTCAATTCAATAAGCTGTACTAGGTAATCTATGTTTATTATTTTATCTAATAATTTCCTTATCAAACATTCAATTCATCTACCCATCACATAGATGTTCAATTTAAACAGTTGCTGTATTTAAGGTTTACAAGCCTTTATCATGAAATCTTGTCTAATCTCACAAAAGCTCATCAACCAGGGAAAAAGAAAAAAAAAAAACCTTCCCTCCCCACCCTACCTCCTGTACTCAATCATTCAATCTATATTTTTATTTTAAAACATTTTAAAAGTCCCAATTACTTAACTAAAACTGCAGTCGCATGACATGCTGGGTTCCAGATCTTCTTTCTTCTGACTGTAGTGTGGGACGGCCTGGTCTGCAGGACCCATATGACATCTGCAAAGCCCATTAGAGGGTTCTTACAGGGACATGAAGCCTTCAATAATGAGGGACCAACCAGTGACGAGAGCAGAGAGCACCTGCAGATCACTGATAGTAGGAACTCAACCTGAAATTAATGTGACCATGAATTACAGTAAGTTTTTATGGATTTTTGCGAAAGGGGGAAAGGTAGAGGATGGAACTTTTTTTTTGCCTCAAAGTGTTTACTTCCACTCCAGCTGTAATGGCTTCATTTTTTCTAATTGCTTTACCTGATAACCCTAAGTAAATAACGCACGGTAATGAAAATACTGCATGCGTTATGCTTTTGTGAACTGATGCTTGCATATATTAATATTTTCCACATAAAAAATTATATATGTCATCTTATTTCCATCCAGGAAAAGCAGCCACAGAATGAGTCATTTGATATTTTCAAAAACACATATATTCTGTCTTTTCTCATAACCCAGCTTTCATAGTTGCCAGCAGTATGAAACAATTTCCAGAAACACTTTATGGCTAGAGTACCTTCTCTTGTTACTCATGATACTGTCTTTGAGTTGTACAGAACATCTTTCTCATTAAATACCAAACAATGAAGTAAAATACTTTACTAGCATTTTATATTGCTATCTCAATATATCTTAAAATATTAATTAACACACAAGTTAATATGAATCAACGGTGTCTGGTTTCAGTACTTCTGAGTCACTGATCTGGAACAAACATGCAGCAAATGAAAGTTAGAGAAAATCAGAGTTCCTTAGTTCTATAACTATTCTAAGTAAGTGATTCACAAAGTATTAAAGCCAACACATCAGCATGAGAGCCATGCAACCAGAATTTTCAGCAGAGGTCAGAAATGTCAACCTCTTCTTTATTATTCTATTTTCATTATGTCAATCCCTACACTGGTTCTAAATTGTCCACAGGGAATAAGTTAAACCCCCTTTTTTAACAAACCCCTTACTATTATATCTACCTCCTTGGTTATAATTTCGTAGGTTTCCGAAAACGTCGCTTCTGCTGCTTCGATTCTCTTGAAAGTCTTTCCACATGCCATTGGGCATAATATAGATGGGCTTTAATTTTTCACAAGTCTGTATATTACTATTTACTTTAATTGTAAAGTGCTCTTCTGTAGTTATGTCTAGCTTGTTTTGCTTTGGGTTTCTGTTGAAGCAGTTCCTACAGGTATACATTCTTGCTACTTATAGTCACAGAAAAAAAACATATCAAAATCAGCCCTTACACTTGAACCTTTGCTAGGATTTATGGATGAAATGCTTATCAAACTCAGGTAGTACACTTGCCTAAACTTATTCAATTAGTGCAGCGTTCAAAAAGTTAATTGACACAAGCTCAATTGCTGGCTATAGATGATGGACAGCAGTTGGACATGTATGAGTCATCTGACCACCTTACAATCCATATTGGTCCACCATCTTCCTTCACAGGAATGAGATTCTATCTGAGTTTCTATGAGCATCTCTATTTTAGGCAGTCTATGGGGGAGGGGGAAACCAGAAGAGCAGCCAGTCCCAATGATGGCTTAATTAGGGTGAGAGATGGTAGCAATCGGACAGGTTTTCTAATCTCTCCAATGACTGCCACTGAGAACAATCATGGGGTCTGTCATGTGGACATTACATCACCAAACTAAACTCGATTGTAAAGCCTCTTACACAAGATGGGAAGATCGGACAATTGATCGTCCTTTTTTTCTTGCATGCTAGTCTCTTATCAAAAATGAAGAGGTTATTAAACTTCTGAAAATTCTCGTATGACAGAATACAACTTCAGAAGTGATGTAATGTGTTGTGTTGTATTGTATTGTAATGTATTCTTTTGTTTCTGAGCATGCGTGGTCTGGGTCTTCTGATTTTTTTTTTTTCAGACGAATACTGTACGGGTTAAACAAAATATTTTTACGTTTGTCCCATTTAGATGGGATGAACTGTCCTGATTGGTTCTAAAAAGCTGTGTACTAACGATCAGATTATCGTATGATTGCTTAAAAAGCAGTATATATTATCTGATTTTCTGATCGTGTGCACTAGGCTTAAGACGATCACCTACTATATATGGTAACAACACTGGTCTAACTGAGCATATAATATGTTTATTGCTAACAGTGAAGAAAGGGGTGCAGATCCCTGACAAGTGTTGGCTTCTTGTAAAGCTTCAATAAATGTATTCAATCATTTACATAAATAGTGCCTACATTAAGTTTGTGCTAAAGGCAGGCATTGTCCCCCATAATACAGTGGAGTGCTCCCAGTACATCTGTGTCATTGATCAAATAGTCTGTGACTTTTGTAGGAAAGTGTGTTAACCTTCAATTGATCATCCAATGTCTGTATCTATTGTATATGGACAGCTTTAGTTTTAACCGCATCATTTTCTTATCGGCTGTTATCTATAAAATAACTTTGTTAAGTTTTCTTTTTTTGTATCTATCTCTTCTTTTAGATTGCAAGCACCTTTGTGCGTGCATATATTGTTAAAGGATAAGGGTTCTCATATGGTTGTGGCCTTTATGTGACAGTGCTGTAGAGGTTATTGGAATACATTAATTATAACAAAGGGGAAATTCATTGTAAAGCAGGTCTACTTCAGGGACATTTCCAGTAACAAATCTAAAAATAAGTTTTTGCTTTGTCTCTAAAAATCAGGGCTAGTTAACAGCTATGGACTTTTGCCTGATTTGCAGACAGCCCATATAAAAAGACCCAGCAAAGTAATTTGAAAACTCTACATTGTAATCAAATTTCTAGTGTGCAAACATCTGACATTGATCGAGTGTACAAATGTAATGTGACAGCCATATCCCTTCATTCTTGTGCTTATCTGATGGCAGTGCTTAAATCAGCCTGGATTATGATTCGTAATAGATCTAGACACCATCAAACTATTAGTTTTTCTAAACAAGCCCAAATGAAGCATATCCATTTCAGCAAGTGGACGGAAATGTGCTTTAAAATTTAATTGGAGCCAAAGTATATAGATTATCTGAGGCGTTCAGTCCAAGAAAAGTAAATATTCATAAAAAAATCCAGTGAAATTCTTATGTTAATTTCGTTTTTATCCTGTTGCAATTGCTGTGTGTTTTTTTTGTTCTGTTTTTTTTTTTTTGAGATGAAAAAGGTTATCAAAGTGGTACGGTTAATTAAATGTTTTAAAGTAACGTCGGTAAAACTGGTAGCAATACAAGTAAGTAGTAATGCTTTTGTTTGAAGAGGAGGCTTTCAAAACAGTTTTTATTCTAAGCACCGAGTCACTTTAACTTGAGTGCAATAATGATGCTATCAGTGCACATATGTCAAACACAGGACCCGTGGAGGGAATCCAGCCCGCCAGGCCTTGACATGTGACCCTTGCACTCCAGCCAGAACGTGGCAAAACACATTCCGCCACCTCCGACTCTCACCCTCCGAACCTGCTCTCCGATGTCACTTGTAAACCCAAAAGTCTTCTGAGTCTTCAGGGACAGCTTTGTTCCCGGATCTAACATCACGCGCTAGTGGTAGGGCGCGATGGGGATAGATCTCAAGAATCTGAGGGAGAGAACGATCTTCCTGTAAGGCAAGGTAGAGCAGTCTACACAGGGAGGTACTAGAGCTGGGCCAGGTAGGAGAGAGGTATGCGAGGAAGGGAGGTTGAACACCCTACACTCTGTACAAAGCACACTCTTGGACTTTGCACTCTGTACGTAGCACACCAGCTGTGCCTTGGTGCTGCCATGTCTTCAACCAGAACAACAAACAAACCAAAATGCACAAACATTGACTGTGCTCTTGCAGAACCATGATATGTTCCATAGTCACCAGGAGAGTTGTGGGCTTATCTAACCTTATGCAGACTTGATATTTTCAGACTTCTCCTGGACATACACAACACAGTGAATTCACATTGAATTGAACTGAATTTAACATTTAGGTTTGCTAATTTTGACAGTTTCTGCATCAGGACATAGGTATATTAATAAAACAAAAAAAAGGATGATTTTCATAGCATAACTAAAATGCTTGTTCAGTCTACTGCCATTACCATTTATTTTTAACAAGATTTTCCAGGGATTGTCCTGTATTCTTGTCCTGAGTTTAATGATTTATGAGTACCTGTTGCTGTTTTTGGTCTGGCTATGCTCTACCCATCAAAGCTGTTTTAATTTTAGCCTAGAGTAATATAACATTTGGCCTACCTTTTTGTGGCGTCTGTCTTCATTTTCTGAAATCAAAACCCATGAATGATCCGCCACCGTGAAAGTGCTTTAGAAAGAGCTGTCAACGGCATAGGTCCACGCATGTTTTCATAGTAAGTATAAGAGTGACTTTAGTTTCTGAAAATTCCTACAGACTTTGCGCTCAGGGATCATTCATCCCAGTGTACTTCAATGCCCTGTATACGTTCCATCTAGTTTATATAGATCTTATTCAATGACCTATGTCTTTCTGGGTAACGGAGTGGTTTTTACCCTATAAGGCTTTAGAAAAGATGCACTCCCCCCCCCCCCCCCGAAAGGTACTTTTCCTGTCTAGTATTTAAAGTTTCATGAATGATGGTTTTTATTGTTACCCCAAAGGCTGAACAAGTCAAAGGGTGCTTATAATTGAGATAATTGTCACCCAGTGCCTCCAGCAGTCTAAGAACATAATGGTAGAGTTATTCTTACTGAATTATATCTATGACTCTGACAGGGATATTAGACTGTCCACTTCACTAGGCCAGGAACTAATTCGAAGGGCTCTGTGCACTTTGTTAGGCACTGTGGAATTTGACAGCATTGTATGAATATTAGAAGTAAACTAAAGTGTATGGAATCTCCAACAATGAGCTTCTCTCATTTGATCAGTTAAATATTTCATTATGCCATGGCATCTATTTGATGCATTGAAATCTTGAAATCTCAAGTAGTGTTAACAGCCCTGCCCAGGTAACTTTCGTGAACCATATAACAACCCCCCCCCCCCCCATACTATGAAGACAAGGAGACGAGGTATTCTTTACTGCTAACAAGCCTTCTGTCCTAGGTTTGCAACTCTCCTTTGTAGATACAGTACATTGAGTGAGTGTTGCCCCCTTAGTACATGAAGTGTTTTACTGGCAAGATCACTAGGTGAAAATAACAAAAAGCCTGGAAAAGAAAACAAATGCAGACAGCACGTCTAGGGATTTGTAAGATCCATTGTATTAACTTTTTGTTCCTGGGTTTAGATGCACTTTAATACTGATATCCAGGCAAATAATAAAAACGTGCCTTAATCCATTATTCATTGAAGGGGAACGTTTAGCGTATTTTCAGTGAGCACATATTTTTAAAGTTTTGTGTTAAATAATTTCTTAATGTGAATTTTAACATTTTTTCATGTGTATTTAACTTTTTGAATCTCCCGCGACTGTGCCAAGCTGACCGGGGCTCTCCCTGAAGGGAGAAACACCGTCTGTCCGCTTGGCATGATCGCAGGAGATGCGGAGGACCCGCTACATGTAAGTGTAAACAGTTGGAGATGAGCTACCAAATACTTTGAAAGCCGAAATGGATCCTGTATATGTATTTTTCAATAAGTCTAATTTAAATAATCTATAAAAGGTATAAGTATCTTCTTTGAACATTAACAGTGCATGTGCAATACAGCAGTAGTTGTTGTAGGTGTGTTGGCTACCTAACTCCTGGGATTTGTTGGACTTTGCTAATGCATTTACAGTAACCTGGTTTTGATTCCTATTGACCGCAGTCAAAGGTTTACATCTAATGCCTCATATACATGTGTTGGAGCCCATACAGGAGCCCATCCAGATAGTGTGGTTGCTATTGGTCTGACTTTCTGGGAAGAGAAAAGAAAAGAGAATTGGCCTACAGAGAAGTACAGAGACAGATGTTGCAGAAGTCATGGGTTTTAATGCACTGCAAATTACTAGTGTGTATTGCACTGTTCAGGATAATACACCATTTTAGACCCAACTTCTGAAGGACACACCTTTTGATGACAGTGGGGTTGATTAAGAAATTAGAATTTTTTTGCACTTAAAAAGTGAAAATTTAATTAAAACTAAACTCTGGTTAAAAAAAAAAAAAAAGAGTATGTTTTCTTAACTCAGAAAAGTAATTTCTATTGCTCTCAGCCTCCTCTAAATTTTCATTTTTTTTTTTTGTGGCCGTGATCTGACTTTCTGGTAGAGGGTGGCTATGTTTGCTCTCCATGGCCCCATTGAATGTTGGAATGTAGCCTACAAAAAAAGTAGTTTTATTTTTTTAACTTTTGTGAAGTTTTACCAAATGACACTTTATTCAGCTCTATGCACCAGAGCATGTGGCAACGAGTTGCAATGATTAGCTCTACTGTGAGACGTGCTGTATAAAAATGCATCATTTCTGCAATTTTTACCCAACGCACCACAACACTCCTCAGCGCAGCCTTATTATGGGGACATAGCACATAGAAAGCAGTTGTTTTCCATGTACCCTTGTGCTGATCCTGCATAGATCTTTGCAGACCAACTTAAAAAAGCTGTAGTGGGAATGAGCCCTAAATGAACCCCAATGTATACTAAGCCTAAGCTCCTCCATGAAAGAATGTATGAACCACTTTTACATTTTAGATGCTGTTGCTGGGCAATCAGCATTGCTAAAATCATTCATTTTGGCCTCCTGTATTTCTATGTCTAATTCAATAGTCGAGAGCTCTGCGGAGTCAAGTACAAGACACTCTGCTCCTCTCCTGGACACTGCAAATAATTAATTAACCATCACATTATAAAATGAAGCCGAGCACTGCTGCATGTCAGGATTTTTACTGAGAACACATTTAATTATTTGCTTGATTTAAAATATAGTCTACGCTAGTGCTGAGACAGCAGTGACCATTCAAATCTTGTCCCCGGTTTTGGTGCCGTGCTGGTTAATCAATAAACTGCTTTCTTCAATAATGTTCTTTTTTAACTTTTATATTCAATGACATTTGTAAATTCTGGAATGCTGGAGACTCTGCTAGAAGCAAAGCGCTATTGTTTTATTAATTGTTTACTGCATATTTTAAGCTATCTGTAATCTAAATTAATTAGCCCAGCTGCCGATCCTTTTCCTCCAGACAGAATGGATTTGAAATCATCTTTTGTATGATGTTGACATGTTTTGGAGCTTTATTTTAATGACTTAGATGACTATTGTTGTATTTTGAATGTTGCCCCTCTTCTCTGTTCTTCTGTACATTTTTTTTAAAGGAAAGCCGTAGTGTATTTTCAGTTAGTATGCATTTTTAAACATGTCTCGTATCTACTTCTTGTTCTGTATCTTTATATTACATATAGAGATTTGTGCACGTGTCCTGCAAGAATCATCTTTATACCTAGTAATGCGATTAGTATCCTTCCTATGGAGATAGAACACTAAATATCACTTCTGCCATCACTAAAATGTTAGTGCAGACTCCAGGGTGGTCTTGGCTTCACTACCTAATTAGTCACTGATGTAACTGCACTGATGTGCAACAATTATGTGGGGTGGGAGTTCAGACATCACTGGCTGCATGCTTATTATAGTGACTCACTAGGGAGTGAAACCGGTATCAGGATGACCACCCTGACGCCTGCAGCTTTAAAAGTCCACATTTCCCACAGGTTCACTGTGAGGGCTGCAGAGATCTGCTTAATTAGACTAATGGATCATCCATGGTTATTATTTAGTCAGACCAAACCCATAGATCAAGTACAATAGAGCACAATCATTGTGTGGAGCTAATAAGTAGGAAGCAGCATCTGCACATATAATGTAATGATGAAATCAAATGGGTGTGTATATATGTGTGTAGTGTACATACAGTACTTCATACAGTATATACCCTGTGTGTGTGTGTGTATACAGCTGCAAGAAAAAAGTATGTTAACCCTTTGGAATGATATGGATTTCTGCACAAATTGGTCATAAATGTCACAACAATAGACAATCACAGTCTGCTTAAACTAATTACACACAAATAATGAAATGTTGCCATGTTTTTATTGAACACACCATGTAAACATTCACTGTGCAGGTGGAAAAAGTATGTGAACCCCTAGACTAATGACATCTCCAAGAGCTAATTGGAGTGAGATGTCAGCCAACTGGAGTCCAATCAATGAGATGAGATTGGAGGTGTTGCTTATAGCTGCCCTATAAAAAACACACACCAGTTCTGGTTTTGCTTTTCACAAGAAGCATTGCCTGATGTGAATGATGCCTCGCACAAAAGAGCTCTCAGAAGACCTACGATTAAGAATTGTTGACTTGCATAATGCTGGAAAGGGTTATAAAAGTATCTCCAAAAGCCTTGCTGTTCATCAGTCCACGGTAAGACAAATTGTCTATGAATGGAGAAAGGTCAGCACTGCTGCTACTCTCCCTAGGAGTGGCCGTCCTGTAAAAATGACTGCAAGAGCACAGTGCAGACTGCTCAATGAGGGGAAGAAGAATCCTAGAGTGTCAGCTAAAGACTTACAAAAGTCACTGGCAAATACTAACATCCCTGTTAGCGTATCTACAATACGTAAAACACCAAACAAGAATGGATTTCATGGGCGGATACCACAGAGGAAGCCACTGCTGTCCAAACAAAACATTGCTGCACGTTAACAGTTTGCACAAGAGCACCTGGATGTTCCACAGCAGTACTGGCAAAATATTCTGTGGACAGATGAAACCAAAGTTGAGTTGTTTGGAAGAAACACACAACACTATGTGTGGTGAAAAAGAGGCACAGCACACAAACATCAAAAACCTCATCCCAACTGTGAAGTATGGTGGTGGGGGCATCATGGTTTGGGGCTGCTTTGCTGCGTCAGGGCCTGGACGGATTGCTATAATCGAAGGAAAAATGAATTCCCAAGTTTATCAAGACATTTTGCAGGAGAACTTAAGGCCATCTGTCTACCAGCTGAAGCTCGGCAGAAGATGGGTGTTGCAACATGACAATGACCCAAAGCATAGAAGTAAATCAACAACAGAATGGCTTAAACAGAAGAAAATACGCCTTCTGAAGTGGCCCGGTCAGAGTCCTGACCTCAACCCGATTGAGATGCTGTGGCATGACCGCAAGAAAGCGATTTATACCAGACATCCCAAGAATATTGCTGAACTGCAACAGTTCTGTAAAGAGGAATGATTCAAGAATTACTCCTGACCGTTGTGCACTTCTGATCTGCAACTACAGGAAACGTTTGGTTGAAGTTATTGCTGCCAAAGGAGGTTCAACCAGTTATTAAATCCAAGGGTTCACATAGTTTTTCCACCTGCACTGTGAATGTTTACATGGTGTGTTCAATAAAAACATGGCAACATTTCATTTTTTGTGTGTTATTAGTTTAAGCAGACTGTGATTGTCTATTGTTGTGACTTAGATGATGATCAGATCACATTTTATGAGCAATTTGTGCAGAAATCCATATCATTCCAAAGGGTTCACATACTTTTTCTTGCAGCTGTATATATAGAGAGAGAGGGATAAAGAGAGAGAGGGGGAAGCTTTACTGCTAAAGCTGCCAAATTGTAAACAATAGAACTATGTTTCCTTTTAAAAAAATGACTGACGCCACATATAAAAGCTCATTTGTATTAGCGGTCTTGGAGATAAGATGTTATCACATTGTATATTTTGTTTCACAATTGCTTTCATCTAGAGTCCAAAAGTCCCGCAAGACAATCTGAAAATAAGTGTCAGCAAATGTTCTATAAATCAGTCTCAGAACATTAGTTTTGATGGTGTGCAAATAACCGTGTCATATTCAGTGTCAAATATAAAAATGTACTGAACAAAAAGGTCATTTTAATGTGGTTTAGGTTTTTAAATCAGATCGCTGATATTAAGATGGGGCTGTATATACCTCAATACAATAAAGGCCCTACTTCAGAAACAACAACAAAAAACTACCCTTGCCTCCCACTCACACACACATACTGCAAGGGGTATTTGCTTGTTATATCTAGGGGTGCATGAATAGGGTAGAATACCTTCTCCTTCACCTTAGTAAGACCACTCCAGTGGTGCGACCTAACCCGCAAAGCCTGCTCTCTAAGGCAGTGGTCCTCAACTCCGGTCCTCAGGGCCCACTAACAGGCCAGATTTTAAGTATTACCTTGGGGAGATGCAGACTAGAGTACTGCAATCACTGAGCAGCAAATGATATCACCTGGGATGTATTTCAGTTATCTTGCAAATCTGGCCTGTTAGTGGGCCCTGTAGGCCAGGGTTGAGGACCACTGCTCTAAGGTATACCCGGTCATACAATGTAGAGTTAATAGCCCTGCATTGTATGTGATGATGTAGAACTGCTCACAGACCCAAGGGGAAATCTTCCAGTGAGGACACCTGTGATAGGACAACTGTCTAATAGGGGAATTCCCTGCCCTTTCGGAGATTTCATCTAACTTCCTGTTTAGATTAGTTAGTCTTAAAAGGTAGTTAGGGGAACAGACTGCAAAAAAAAAAAAAACATTGCAGGCCTTTAACCCTTCTCTACTCTATCAAAAAAAAATGTTTTGCCTATACGACAACTTTAAGTACTTAAAGTAATTATAAATTATTTTTTTTTAAAAACAAACAGGTTTATACATGCCTGCTCTGGAATGGAATTGCACAGAGCAGCCCCAAACCTTCTGGATTCCTCCAAGGAGAGTGCCTCTTTAAGAAGTCGCTATGGGGGCACTTGTGCGGTCTTGCTCCTGAGCCTCACTGTCTGCATCTGTTGACACAGACAATGGGACTCGACCCCGCTTCCTTGTCACTGGCTATGATTGACCACAACAAAGTCAATGACTCCCGCTGCCTCAACAAAGCCAGTGAAGCCAGGAAGAAGTGTGTGGGGGGGGGGGGGAGCTGCAGACAGGCACAGTGCTGGATCGAATAAGGGCTCAGGTAAGTAAAAAGGAGGAGGGAGGTTGAGGGGGGATACATATGCCTAAATGTTTAGACTTTAGAACCACTTTAAAGCAAAGTCAAACCAAGTTGATGGATAGGTCTTGGTTCAGGCTGTTGGGTTTAAATCACTTGCTAGTTTATATTCAGGTGTGGAATTTGTGCCATTGGGTTCCAAGCCTGGCCTACCTGCAGTGGGATGAGGGAAAGGTTCCACCATTGGAAATACTAATCTTAAAGCGTCCCTGTAATGTTGAATATGCAATTTTATATTAAAACAATAAAGGCTTTAGAACTGGATCAAGGGTATGCCAACACTGTAAAGAAGGCAAAAGGGATTCTTATGATTATTCTTTAGTAATGTTCTTGTAACTTCTTAAAATATTTGCTTACAGTCAACTAACTGAAGTGAAGAAAATAACAGAACACTTGACATCTTACTTAGAGTACCTACTTTCTACCATCAATAATGGATTCTTCAAGTGTATACTCCTTTACAAAGCGAGTATTTTTGCTGTGACTAATATTCGAGTATTTGTTTTTCCATATGTTGGTTAATCTTAAGGCTCATCCCTATTTCCAAGAAAATTGCTGCTTTCTTATAAATAGTTCAGTGCACCAAATGGATGCCTTGGCTGCATGTAACAGGTGCACTTTAAACAACCAAATCTTCTTCATCACTAGCTCATAGGGATGGGTTTTAGGCAACTGGCCGACAGAACAAAAATAGGTAGCATTTTGTTAATAGTAAATTAGGAATATGACTGTAATGATGTGTCAGATGCTCTACAAATGATTACAATACTAAACCTATTTCCAAACGAAATAATAAAGGTGTCACAATAAAATAATCCATATTTTTGACATAACATGATTAAATGATTGTCTTACATTTATAGAGAGTAAAAGCTCATATACAGTATATGCACAAAAAAAAAAAAAACAGATTTTAGAGTTATTGTGCTAGAGGATGGACTACACGTCTAATAATGGTATTTTTTATAAATACTTTCAAAACAAACTTTACTACTGTAATAATATATCGGTATGCAGTCATTCAGAGCCAGCCAACTGCCTGGAGTTTGTTTTTAGCTTATTTTATAATGATACAGACTTTGTAGATGAATGATGAGCAATTACAGTCTGCAATAATGATATGGTCTATTCACCACTAATCCTATGCAGGAAATAAAGAATGTGTGCAAACTCCCACAATACACTAAATTTACTTGTCCGGTCGCTACCCAGTCAAGGGCAGGAGGAGCCACCTAGAGTTGGAAGGAGTTATCAGAGGAACTGAAGGAGGATGGGAAAGAGTACTCAGAAGAGTTATTATTTTTATACAGGATTTATATACCACCAACAGTTTGCGCAGCGCTTTACTACATGAATTTGAGTGATGAATGGGATGAATACTGAGGGGGGCTAAGAAAAACTGGAAGGGACAGGTAAAGAGAGCTGAGGGTGCTAGGGATGATGTCATCACATCATCTGTCTTCACAATCTGTCCTTATCACATTCGTACAACTCTAATTATGGAGGTATCCATTAAATAAGGACAATTATAGAGGATACCTATGAGCCAGCAAGTATGCTTTTGGATTGCAACAGGAAAGGAAGTACTCAGAGGAAATCCACACAAACATAGATAAAACCTAGAAACTCCATGCCAAAAATGTTTTTTAATCTTCTTTTGAACAGTTCATGCTTTCATCTTCATCCTTTCTCCACTACGCTACTCCTTCAACTAACTAACTCTGCAGCGTGCCCAAACTTTTGCAGACGCCATTTTTTTTGTTTTCTGTTATTTTGAAAGTGTAAATGATGGAAATAAAATCTAACTTTTGTTGACATATTATAAGAATGTCTAATCTGTAATTTGATGCCTTTTGGAGATTTTTCCATCTTTCCTTGGCTTCTTTATGCACATTAATACAAATTTTTACCTGGGGTGCCCAAACTTTCGATCCCCACTGTATCCCTAACAAAACTAAGCTTGGGCATATTGGATCTCCCAACATCTGATGTGTACTCTGTACATGCAAACCGTGGTGTATTTTGGTTTGGTGCTGCCCTAGGCAAGATTAAAATTGAGCCCCCCTCCCACTCCTATGTAAATTTGTACACCGATTCCTGTTTAACAGATGAGACACCCTCCAAAGTTGAAGGACTACAAGTCCCAGCAAGAACACCTGAGATCTCATGAGAGGGGGTGAGAGCGGGTGGAAGAGAGAGAGAGAGGGTGGGTGAGAGGGGATGGGAGAGAGAGCGGGGGATGGGTGAGCAAGGGTGTGAGGGGGGATGAGAGAGAGGGGATGGGTAAGGAAGGGTGAGGGGGGGATTAGAGAGAGAGAAAGGGGGGATGGGAGGGAGAGAGGGGGTATTAATGAGGGAGGGTATGAGAGGGGGGATGAGAGAGAGAGAGAGTGGTGGGGGAGAGAGTGAAAGAGGGGGGATAAGAGAGAGAGGGGGGAGAGGGGAGATGAGGGAGAGAGAAAGGGAGGATGAGAGAGAGGGGAGTAAAAGAGGTGGGTGAGAGAGAAGGGGGAGAGAGAGTGTCCCCCTGTTTGTGGGTAGGTGTGTGTGATGCACCTTTCTGTCCTCGTGTTCTGGGCCCTCGTTCAACCTGTCTTCCTGTTGATTTCCCAGCTGGGAGCGGAGAGGAGATTTGAGAAGGAGTGCAGGCTCTGGGAGGCACCAGGGATGCTGCACTCGCTGCTGCTTAGGACAGGGTGGTGCTGTGGCAGTGGAGGTCTTCTCCCTCCCGGGCTCTCAGTTCTAGCCAGCCTTCAGGGCTGGTCAGCTGCCCACTCGCTGTGTGAAGACGCCACAGCTCAGCAGCCGGATTGGCGGATTTTGCTTTGTTGCCCTGCACCCTGCTTTCACCTGACCAGCAGGACTCTTTGGGCCCCACGAGCACTAGGTGCGGAGGAGGAGGAAGTTAAACCCTCCTCGACTTTGAGTTATGGGCAGGACCAGGTGACGTCTCTGGTTGCTAGACACCAGCTGGCTCTAGCAAACAGTGGCCAATAGAGTCTCAGATGGAGGTGGGGGCAGCTATGTTGCCGCCCCCTGCAAAGGGCCTCCCTAGGCCTGGGTCTTGTTGGCCTAGGCCAAAATACAGCACTGCATGCAAAGTAGTTATAGAAGAAGGATGGAAGTGACCATCCCAAAGAATGGACTTTCAAATAAAAGTCGATAATGGACGCTGTAGGAAATTGTTGGGGACCGCCACCAACTGTTGTCTCAAAGGTCTACCAACTGTTGGTTAGTTTATTAAGAACGTCTGTAGAAAAGCTGTTCTGTAATGCTTGGCGGTACAGTACTCCGGTGGTCACTGGGCAAACATAATCAGGCTTAAGATGTTTACATTTGTTTTTCAGATTTACATTCTTGCTTGTTGTACAACAAATATTTGTGTGATCCTGTTTAAAGCAATGCAGTCATTCTGTATCAATGCATAGCTTTCAGCATTAGCATAAAACCATGTTGTGTGGAGTTATCTTAATCTCATTGCTCTTAAGAAATCCAGCCCCATCAAACACTTTTCACACTCTCCATTGATTCTTCAAGCATGAAATGTTGCATTGACATCAATGGGATGGAGAAATGAATGGAATGCAAGACATTTTAACAAGTGTTGCAAACAATGTGCTGATGAATCTGCTCTAGTGCTTTGCTCCTTGCCTAATTCTTCACATGATACAGTCTCCGGGACCAGCTCTGGACATATTAATGAGAACAAATTAGGCAAAGCAAAATAAAGTCATTTAGCTCATTTAATTATATTGCAAAAAGAAACCACAAAGGGAAAGTTCAAGGCTAAATATTTCATCTCTTATGTTGAAATAGCATATAGTGTGTACAGTCATATTTTCCTTGAATATTATTGCTGTTATTATTGCTGGTATGGGCTTTTTCAAATTATACTGCAATCCAATATCATAAAGACCATTTGTAATTACCCAAAACCACATATAAAAAGATGTCTGTTAAAGGAATTTATTTTTTAAGATACAAAGACCTCAACTTTAGACCTTTCAGTGTTATACTTACTCTCTACTCAGGTATTACTTTAAGTTTCAAGTGGAAAAGCCTTTTAAAGGAAATATAAAGTGGTTTTGTACATATTTTCTGATGGTCAGGAATAAAAATAAAATGCAGAATATTTTTCTTCCTTTTTTTTTTCAGTCTAGTAAATATAAAATATTGAATAGTATTATTTGTTTTAGCTAGCAGGTGCAGATCTTGGCTCCTTTTCACATGATGAGATATTGGGGTTGATTTACTAAAGGCAAATAGGCTGTTCATTTTGAAAAGGAACTTGCACCTTGCAAGATAATTTCCTCCAGTGCTTAGTGAATGAGGCGAAGCTATGCTGACTTCATCATCCAATCTTGTGCAAGCAAAAGGTTTTTTTTTTCTATTTTCCAAGCACGATTGGGTATTTTTTACAAAGTGAAATGTCATAGCATTCACTAAAGTCTACGGGAAAATCAAAAATGCAATTTCTTTTGCAAAGTGAACAGCTGAATTGCAGTTAGTAAACCCTATCCTCTTCATACAACCTGTTTACTGAAAGTGCTATCTACACAGAAAACTCGGCCATTGCAGTAAATTCTCTCTTCCTCTACTATCTGTAATGCCAAGCCTGTTATGTTGCTTTTGGGATGTCTGGGCTTTACGTTGCTTAAAGAAAATGCTTTGACAATGTTCTTTGGCTCGGGTGCATGGTCTCTGCTGTTTTTCAAATGCCATTTCTTCCCAAGTATCCTGTTCTGGTACCACCTCACCTTATCCTAGGTCATACTAAACCTCTCATACTGGCATGATTTTTTTCAATGTAAGCCAAGCATTGGGCCGAACGTAGGAAGTAAAAGTACAATTATCCTTTAGGGAAATGATAAATTAGGCCAAATATAATAGAAAAGTAAGAGTACATTGCTTGTACAAACTGTAATATAAGTATTTTACAATTACAATTTCACATTTCCTAATTTTACAATTTTCCTTCCTGCATTTGTTTATATTTAAGAAATATATATAATTGTGAGTGAGTATTTTGCTTTCCAAAGGCCAAAGTCACATCGTTTAGGGGCAATAAGTATCTGGCCTTTCTGAAATAAAACCCACGTGTTTATAAAGGACTTTCATTCTCTTCCCTATTCCTTTTGATGCCATTTTGCAGTCTTAGTCTCCCAGTAGGAAGTCTGCTTTCCCTGGAGACGTATGTGACATTTGAGTATGGCTCATAGGATAAAAGGTAGTCTAGTGAACACTCACAGAGGAACTACTGACACAACCTGACAGCCTTAATCTGGGTCCAGAGACTGATTAGACGGCCAAGGGCAAAAACAAAATTGCTACCAACAGCGGCATAGAGAAACTGCTAATTCCCACCAACAACATCACTAGTGAAGAGCGGAATGATTATTTCCCTTTAGTCTCAGGCATTATCAACATGGTTACTCAGGGCTGAGGTCTCAGTGAAAGGATTAACTACGATTTATAGCTTCATAACCAGAGGGAAAGTTTTACACCCATTTACAAATTACATTCCAAAAAATGTTTTACACATTTTGACAAACACTTATAGGGGTACAAAAAGGAAATGTATGTATTGCTATGCAAGGGTTTACTCATCAATGGGGACAATGACTGCGAGGAATGTGTATGTTCTTCTTACACAATACTTTTATCTTTCAAACTAAAAACAAATAGATAGTTATCATGGCTTCTGCCCAGAATAGATTCTGAGAATGAATTTATGATCTTGGTGGAGGCTTTTGATTGTAAGCACCTTTTGGCATCAGGGACTAATGTTGAAGGTCCATGCACTATGTACATTTCCTTGAAATTTTAATTTATTTAATTTCATTATTGAAAAGCCCCATGTGCATTTATCAGTATTAAATACCTCTGACATATTTTATATACTTTGCTTTTTTGCAAAAGAAATATATTTACTAATGTAAGAATATATTTCCCTTAATACGCTGAAAAAAAAAAAGCAAAGGACACTGGAGCCTAAAAAAAAACAAAAAAAAAAGCAACCAATTAGCATAATTGTTTTATGGTACCAGTCAAAGAAGAATGCTGATTGGTTACTTTGCAGAACAGCTCCACTTTTTTTTGCTTTTTATATGCATGATTTTTTTAGGGTCAGTTTACGCTACAATTTCTGTGTTCAGAAAGCAATTGTTCATGTGCATGTTTGATGTGTTCCAATGCATTTTTGATGTGTTTTGTCGCATTCCATTCAGAAAAAATGTATCCCTGTCCCTGGGTCATAGTCACGCTCACCCATGGTCTACACTTGGTACACCCATCTTCCAGGTGGCCCTGCCCAGATCACACCCACTTTCTTGATAATTCTGCTCACAATGGGGGAGATCCTGTTCTTAATTAGTAAGGAGCTTACCACTTTTAATCCCAATATGCTCAGCTACTACTCTTCTTTTTTTTTTTTTTTTTTTTTGAGTTATTGCATATGCTTAGTAACTCAAATAAGGGTGATGCTGTGATCTTGGGACTCAACCCAGCACACAGCATCATCAGGACATAGATGTGAGACTGTCCCAGCAAATTCAGGAAAGTTGTTATCTTTGTTACGGCCATCTGGTTGCTACAAGTAACACTGACTCATTAATTTAAGGCAACTTGTCAAAAACCTGGGCAATTAAAACTGAGCCTATACCAAAAGCCTTAAAGTTGAGTTTGCCTCAAACATGTCAAAATGATGCCTACTTTTTCTGTGAAAGTTGATCTTTATCACCTCCCCCCCCCCCCCCATTGGTCAGTGTGGCTGTCCATCACTCAAAAGAGCCAATAGGAAATCTCTGCAGGTGGGATAGAACACATCAGAGCTTGATTTTTACAGGAAAATATCAATTTGCATACAATTTTAGTTTCTGAGATCTCTGTACAAAATCTGTGTTTTAATATAACTAAAATTAACTTCAACATATGGCCAGTTTGAATTCAGCAGCTTTATGATAGATTTTATGTTAGTCAAATTGAAGGGAATGCCAATTTCCCCATTATGTAGTGAATCCTTTTCACACATGTGAGCAGCTAAACTACCCTTGTGAGTTTGTGGCTAAAAAATGCTCATAAAGTTATGGTTTCCTTATTTCAGACATTGAGGCTGGGATTTATTTAATGCTGTATGCAGACTCATTTCATTTCCAGTTATTACCATGGGAACAAATGTATTATTAGGGGTACATGTGGCAACAAGTGATTGTAATGCCTTCAGAATAATCATGATACTTACCATTTTTTCATTAGTGCTTGTCCAAGTTTAGGCCTGACATTGAAAATAGATTTTATACATTTTTATTTAATTATTTAATTTGTAATCTGTTCATACATGCATGGTATGGTTTTTTGGCAGGTTTCAGTAGTAGGTTTGAACACTTTTTATATTAGTTTTTGTTTTAATATAGAAAAATAGAATACAATCAGTCCCCATTCTCGCAACACCTAGAAAATGTGGTAGAATTTCTTAGGTTATTGTGGTATTAAGAAGATCACAAAATAATTTGATAACGTATTGGAGGTGGAGGTTTTGATAACCCTTTGGTAGTCATGGACCTAATTGTCATGCTTATATGAGCTATTTGGACATCCCCCAAAGCCATTGGCATTAATATGGAGTTGGTCCCCACATTATGGCTTTAACAGCCTCCACCCCCAAACTCATCAAACAACGTCTTTATGGACCTGGCTTTGCACATCTGAACTCAGTAATTTGGAGGGGTTTTCACACAAATTAATATAACTAAAATTAACTTCAACATATGGCCAGTTTGAATTCAGCAGCTGTAATATTGTCTGTATAGTATATACGGTATCAGGTTTAGGGTAGGTGTAGGTGAGCTCTTTGATAGCATCATTTGCCCTTTTGCACTTAGTGCAGCTAGGTTGGTGCTCCCAATCACTTCCTGTTGGGCTTATTTAATCCTAAGAGCAGAGCAGCAAACAGTTACGCAACAATTAAGCAAAACTCAATGTGAGCTGGTAGGACCTGGTCCTGTCCACTTCCTTAGTTATGAATTTAAGTCATTTAAATGGCCATGTAACTTGTGTACACTTCAATTGTGCTATTTAAAGAGGTCATTGAACTCTTTTGGCGGTTTTGGGGACATCTAACCCCAATTCTAACAGGTGCAGTCTGAGTGCTTGTCTAAAGGTACCCTTAAACTTGTCTAAAGGTACCTTTAAGCTGATTTCTTTAGTTGCTAGACAATTAAATGCTGGTTATAGTAGAGTACATTCCAACATGCTTGCTCAGCAAGCTGGAAGGACTGTCAGTGGTCTTGGCTAGTCCATGCCTCAACTTAGGTCACAATCTGTCATCTTCTGAGGGGAGAGGCCAAACTCTGGAATGCAATCCAATTATGAGCAATTATAGGTAGAACCTCATCAGTCACTATGGTACTTACCAATGACTTCTTTCTTATAAGTGATTGTCACTAAACTCCACAAGATGAGTATTTAAAAAGTTAACACATCCTATTTTAAATGGGTCCTAATTTCTAGAACTGAATGCTAGTCATACATGTACTTATATGATGGCTAGATATTGCGGTCATTTTAATGAGAAGATTGTATCAGAAATTGATTTTCACTCAATAGTGGACAATTGTTTTCATGGAAAAAGATCCACCAAAATCTCCCTTTTTTCTGTTTTATTGTGCTGGACAGTTGTTTTTTAAAGAGGTTGTTAACCTCAGAATTTTTTTTTTTTTCAAAAAGTACACCTGAAAGACAAACACATAATGAGCTAGTATGCATTGCATACTAGCTCATTATGATATACTTACCTTAGAACGAAGCCCCGAAGCACCGACCACTCACTTCTTCCGGGTTCGTGGCATTCGGCCATCTGTTTGGCTGGACCCACGATTATGTCACGCGCGCGGGAGCCGGCGGTCAAGGCACGGGGCTCTGAAGGAACGGCACGAGCGGCCGTTCCTTCAGAGTGATGCGCCAGTGATGTCACTGCCTGCATTTAAGGTAAATATCTCCTAAACTGTAAATGTTTAGGAGATATTTACAGTACCTATAGGCAGTGTTCCCTTTAGCCTGCGCGCATGCGCGGGCGCGCAGTGTGAATGAAGGTCCCGCGCAAGCACCTATTCAAACCGCGCAGCCGCAGACGTGGCGGCCGTGTAGCAGAGCGTGCGCCGCGAGAGCACGCCCATTGTGTGACAATAGCGAATGAAAATTCGCTATTGTCACACGGATCCTCCTCCTGGCCAATCAGGGAGCGGGTCCTCCCGCTTCCTGATTGGCCGAAAGGCCAACTTCATGCCATTGGCCGAGGAAGAGGCGCCGGGACTCGGGGAGTCAGGAGGACTGAGGAGAGGCAGGAAGCCGGGGAATGAACTGAAGAGAAGCTGCCGCCCGTGACCATGAGGTAAGTGCACGGGGGGGGGGGAACACTGGCATCTCTACATTGATTTGGGGACAATGCTGTGGGCACTCTGCATTAATTAAAAACTGAAAAAATGGCAGAACCATTACTAGACTCGGGACTGAAGAGTCTCTACATTGAAAGGGGGCACACTGGCATCTCTACATTGAAAGGGGGCACACTGGCATCTCTACATTGAAAGGTGGCACACTGGCATCTCTACATTGAAAGGGGGCACACTGGCATCTCTACATTGAAAGGGGGCACACTGGCATCTCTACATTGAAAGGGGGCACGCTGGCATCTCTACATTGAAAGGTGGCACGCTGGCATCTCTACATTGAAAGGGGGCACACTGGCATCTCTACATTGAAAGGTGGCACGCTGGCATCTCTACATTGAAAGGGGGCACACTGGCATCTCTACATTGAAAGGGGGCACACTGGCATCTCTACATTGAAAGGTGGCACACTGGCATCTCTACATTGAAAGGTGGCACACTGGCATCTCTACATTGAAAGGGGGCACACTGGCACCTCTACATTGAAAAGGGGCACGCTGGCATCTCTACATTGATTGGGGGCAATGCTGTAGTACTCTGCATTGATTGGGGGCAATGCTGTAGTACTCTGCATTGATTGGGGGCAATGCTATGGCACTCTGCATTGATTGGGGGCAATGCTGTGGGCACTCTGCATTGATTGGGGGCAATGCTGTGGGCACTCTGCATTGATTGGGGGCCACAGAAAAATGATCAAACGTTGACCGGTCCGCGGCGATAAAAAGGTTGGGGAGCACTGCGCTCAGAAATTTTTTTATTTGCTCAGCCCAGTAAAAAATTAGAGGGAACATTGCCTATAGGTAAGCCTTATTATAGGCTTACCTATAGGTACAACTTGCAGAGGAGGGTTTACTTCCTCTTTAAGTGAAGGATTATTTGAACCAATTGCATTTGGGATTGGTTGTTCTCTTATCATACATGATATACTGTTTGTATCTCTGTATTTTAGGGCTCATCCACACTATCTCCATTGAGTTGCCTTCTCCATGCAAAAGCACACGGAAAACAAATGTTTTTTATGTGCCCTGTTCACTGAGGTGTGTTGCAGTGCATTGATCAAAAAGGCAGAGCAGCTTGTTTGCACAGCTCAACTCACTGCACCATATGTCATTGTGCATGTTGCATGGACTTGAAGGAAGTGTCCTCACAACACATGGCTGTGTATGGTAGCAAATTAGCTTCTATTTTCTATGCAGAGGTGCACCAGATTTTGCACTTTACAGTTGTAGAAAATCAACCTCATAGAAACATTGTAATGTGTGGTGGTGTGCTGCTTTAACCACTTCCCACCCAAGGACATTCCTGTACAGCCTTGGGTTTCAGTGGTTATACCGGGATGATGCCTGCATCTACAGGCATCATCCTGATACCATTCTTTTCAGCCGGAGATTCTCTTTATTGCAGAAGTGCTCTGAGCGGCTAACTATCCCCTCTCACTGTAACCCCTGAAACCGGGAGCAATGAGTAATTTGTCACTTCCAGTTCTGCCCCTTTGTTTACCTGGCCACCAGCGGCCAGGAAATCAGCCAATCAGACTGATCTGTATCTGATCGGCTGCATGGGGTGCCAGTGGAGACATTTGGGGTCTAATAGACCCCAAATCTCTCCTTAAAGAGGACCTGTCATGGCCCATGCTGTCACAAGGGATGTTGTTTATCCCTTGTGATAGCAATAAAGCTAGTACTAAAATAAAAAATTGTATTAGAAAAAAAAAATGAATGCGCCCCCATCCCACCGTGCTTACGCACAAATGCAAATGCATACATTACTCCCACACCATATGTAAGTGGTGATCACACCACACATGTGAGGTATTGTTGCAAATGTCAGAGCACCAGCGATAATTCTAGCACCAGACCTCCTGTGCAACTCTAATCTAATAACCTGTAAAGGCATGTAAAGAGTTGCCTATGGAAAATTTTAAGCACCGTAGTTTGCTGCCATTCCAGGGGCAAACACAATTTTAAAGTGTGACATTTTAGGTATCAGTTTACAGCGGTTATACCGGGATGATGCCTGCATCTACAGGCATCATCCTGATACCATTCTTTTCAGCCGGCGATTCTCTTTATTGCAGAAGTGATCTGAGCGGCTAACTATCCCCTCTCACTGTAACCCCTGAAACCGGGAGCAATGAGTAATTTGTCACTTCCAGTTCTGCCCCTTTGTTTACCTGGCCACCAGCGGCCACACATGTGAGGTATTGTTGCAAATGTCAGAGCACCAGCGATAATTCTAGCACCAGACCTCCTGTGCAACTCTAATCTAATAACCTGTAAAGGCATGTAAAGTGTTGCCTATGGAAAATTTTAAGCACCGTAGTTTGCTGCCATTCCAGGGGCAAACACAATTTTAAAGTGTGACATTTTAGGTATCAGTTTACTCGGTGTAACATCATCTTTAACATTATATAGGAAAATTAGTTTAACTTTTTACGTTTTTTTTTTTTTTTTTTTATAACTTATGAAAGTGTTTCTTTTCCCAAAAAATTGAGTTTGAAAAACCGCTGCGCAAATAGAGTATGAAAAATAGCAGCACACACCATTTTATTCTATAGGGTCTCTGCTTAAAAAAAAAAAAAAAAAAATATATATATATATATATATAGATATAGATATAATGTTTGGGGGTTCAAAGTAATTTTCCAGCAAAAAAAAGTAGATTTTTACATGTAGGAGCGAAGTGTCAGAATAGACTTGGGAAGGAGGTGGTTAAAAAAAAAACAAAAGTAATGCTTAGAAAAAGCCCATCAACGCATGCATGTTGTCACATCACAAGAATGTGAGACTAACCTTAGTGCAGTGAGAATTAAACAACTGTTGTATTTTTTACAATATTTCAGTATGGCAAAACTATACTATATGCGCATCAGATTTTATAAGTTTAACTTGAATTTTGAATGCATCTTTGCAATAAATCAATAGTTGAGCTAAAGAAAAAAAAAATCCTGCTTGTTGCATTATCATACAGTTTGCAGAAATTTCATTTTTCTTAGTGAAGAATGTTATTGCATGTAGAGTGTATATAACTGAATCAAAAACATGCAAAATAAAGAATTCAGCCAAATGACTGAGCCCCAATCTGCAGTAGCTCATACAAAGTTTGGCTATATTCCTGTGGAATTTTGGTTGAACTTGAACAGGATTGGGTAGACTGTAGATTTCACTCTGCAGAAAAAAATCTGTAAAACTGCAGATATTTATTATGCCATAGCTTGAATGTAGATGTGCAAATCTGTTATTTTTCTTCACATTCTAAGGATTATCTGATAAGTGGCGTGTGACTGGAAATTGGATGAATAGGACGTTTTCTAGTGTTTCTATCTGTACAGCTCCGACTGTACTTATCAATTCACTTTGGAGAGTAAATAGAGTTTGAAAGCATAAAAGTTGAGTTCATAATGCAGAAGCCTTGTTATGTTTCACACACATCGTGCATTGGCATTGCAGCACTGGGCGGATGAAGGCCGCCGACTGACTCATCCTTATTTGTTCAAATGGCTTGTAAGGATACCGCTTATGTCTGTTGCTAATTGAAATACTGTATGTGGCCTTCTTTCCTATTATAACTGCTACAATTGTTGCAGTCAATTTATTTTTTTTCTCCTATGAAAGTGGAGTTACTTTTAGTGCCGGTTCACATTTGTGTGATGTGGGAACGCTGCGAATATACAGCGTGTTCCCGCATCGCATCCGCACCCCTGGCAGTTCACACTGCCATAAGCGATACGCTGGGGGTGCCAATTAATAGTTAACAACACCCCCCAGATCAGATCGCAAAGAATCGGATCGCACAGATTCGGATCGCACTAGTGTGAACCACCATGCGATCCGAAAAAAGGGTCCTGTGCGTGTTTTAGTGCGATTGCGGTGCGAATTCAGCCATACAAACTGTATGGCTGAATTTGCACCGCACAGAGATCGCATGTCATTTTAGGAGCAGTGCGCTCCGAATTACATGCCATCTCTGTGATCGCACTAATGTGAACCGGCACTTAAGGCTGCTGTTTTTGGGCATCAGACGTTTTTTGTTTTTTTTTTAGCTGCCTCTAAACTCCCCTTCATGTTATCCTGTGTGTTCATGCACACATCGGCTTTTAGCAGCATTTTGTGGCAGGAGAGTTTAGTGGCAGAAAAAACCCCACTGCCAGTGCGTTTTGAAGCAGTAGCACTTTGGCAGAAAAAACGCTGACAACTCCTAATTCTGCTAAACACCGGGGCCCAGCATTTTTTTTTTTTGCTGGATAATAAGAAGCGGGCCGCCAGGATGTCTTCCTGGTGTCTCCTACTGTCCACATTCTATGGAAGGCCCTGCGTAATATTTACACTAGAGCCAAAAAAAAAAAAATGGCTGCTGGAATCACACTAACCAGACTGTCACTGCTTATACATACTGCAGCACACAGAAGAATCAGCAGTGGTGTTAGTGCAAGAAGTAAATACTATATATATATATATATATATATATATATATATATATATATATATATATATATATACATATATATATATATATATATATATATATAATTTTTTTTTTTTTTTTTAGAAGTAAAGTATATTGAAAGTAATTTTTTGAAATTAGGTGAGGGTTAAAATCATTGTAATTTTTTCCAATCTGTGGCTCCTAAGGAGATTTCTATTCATTTCCTGTCCTGTAGAATAATCAGGAAGTGAAAAGATATCTTTTCAAAGTCCCCATGTATACTAAATCAAAGGATTGTGCTAACATTTTAAAAGCTTTTGACAACCACAGTTAAATACTAATGATGATAATACCATACAGCATGGCTATTTTAATACCCAACATATGATACAGAGTGCCACTATCGTCTCCACATGTTACGTAAATTATAGGCATCCCTTGCTTTGAAGTAGCAAAATCCATTATGGAGCAACCCTAGTTGTCGTGGTAACAAGTGTCCCTATTAGAAGGTTTCTTTTTATTTGTCCTCACTTTCATTCCCGGTGACATTGGTGATCAGGACAATTAGAGAGAATTTCCCTAACAAGGACAGAGGCAGCAATAAAAGCATGCATAGATTCTAACCCCTCATCACTCCATTCAATTAAAAATAAAAATGTTTTTGCCTTTAGTTATACTCTGACTTTTAACCACATAACACAGTAACAAAAGAAAATGGTAGTTTGAGTTATTTTAAAATAGAGTACACAGCTAAATAAAATTGATGAGTAGTTCATTAATATCATTCTCTACTGATCACATTGAAGTGGACAACCTATACAAGAAACGTTACCCGGAAACTACAAGGAGTTGCATATTCTGCGTTGGTTAGGAAAGGTGGGGGTCGTCATTGAGTTGTAGTGTGTTTTAGCAATATGTCAGGAAAGTGCCATTTTTTGGGGACAGTTGACAAAAATGTCATGGCTGTGTTACTTGTTTTGATGTAAGCTGTGTAAAATGTGTCCCCTACACCTTATTCAATAAAGAAAAATACTGGTATTTCTTGAAGAGTGGATAACAATTTTAATAAAGATACTTGAAATGACCCTAAAAGTTTTCTTTTATCTACAAACAAATGTGTTTTCCTCCATGCAGTAATAGCTTGCCAGTAACATCCAGTTGGGGAAATATTGTATGTTTGCGCTATAGATCAGTATGAAATAATTCTTGCAGTAAGATGTCTAAGTACAGTAAGTGTGTACATGGGAAATTTGTTGTGTGTGTCTTTCTGATGTGCTCCATTCTTTCTGTGGTAGGCCAAGTGGACCTATAGTGGTGTGGTAGGCCAAGTGGACCTATAGTGGTATGGTAGGCCAAGTGGACCTATAGTGGTATGGTAGGCCAAGTGGACCTATAGTGGTCCAAAGACTAAACGAGGGAACCTAAAGGGTCTCGAATTTACAGAAATAGATAACTAACTGTTTGGCTGACCAAGTATATCGAAGACTACATTCAGTCACTCCCTCCCAAAAGACCAGTTGGAGAAGAACTCTTGTGAGCTCTATAAAATGTAATACTAGTATATAATTGATATCTAAATACCTCCTTTTAACCTATCTGAAACGTGAAGAAAAACACTTATTTAGCCTTTGCTTTCAAACTGCTTTACTGCTTCCCTGATTGAAGTCCAATATTTGGGCTTCACTAACATTCTTTTCAGGTAGAACTTAACTGCCACTGTTCCTGCCCTGTTCAGTGAAGGCACTGATGGATGTGTCAGCTAGAGGGATCCAACCCAGTCCCTCTGTTCCAGTCCCTCTGTTCCACTCTCGTGCCCCCACTGCTGATTGACACTTGTCTTGTGAACCTGGTACTTGGCCATCACTAGGTATGCAGAGGGAGGAGGTGTGTCAGTTCCCATGTTCCTGTTAAAACTGCTCTGTCTTTTCATTGGTTGCTAAGATGCAGATGGCTGCATCTCAACATGTAATTGGTTGTCCTGGTAAAGGCGGCTGGGCTGCCCTCACCATGAAAAGGCATTTATGTGGCCTGACCACCTGCATCCTAGCGACCAATGAAAAGACAGAGCAGTTTGAACAGGAACATGGGAACTGACACACCTCCTCCCTCTGCATACTTAGTGATGGCCAAGTACTAGGTTCACAAGACAAGTGTCAATCAGCTGTGGGGGAACGGGAGTGTGTTTTCCAACATCTCAGCAATAGCACAACTTATATCAAGGGGACAAAGTGCTACATGCACTATAGGGGACAGGAGCAACAAATAAATTGTTTGGTGAGAATTATTTTTTAAGCAGTATGCAAATTGTAAGCTTTGCCGTTGTTCCGGTTAGATGCTTGTCATTCTTTATCTGCTAGCAGTTTTGCACTTCCAAACAGAAATGTTGCCTGACAGTATGGTACTCACCGTTTTTTAGATAATATCTGGGTATCTCTGTTACAGGTTCTCTAGGAATGTCTGCCAGGTTAACCAGTGTCCCTTTTTCAGCACTGTGGGTATCATAGAGAAATTTCCAGTAACACGTAAAAAAACTCCCCAGTAAAAAATATCTGCATGCTTTACCTCAATCTAAGTGTTATCTAGCCCAAAGCCCTTTTTACTTAAAGTCCTGATCACATGATGCTGCAGTCCCAAAAGTGGACTTTTCCTTCTGGCTGTCCAGTGGCAGGGTTCTCTCAGAATCCAGAAGAGGAGTGATGTCAGCAAGAGGGGATGGTGGGGGACCAGCCAGGGAGGTACTATCTGCATTGTTGAGTTAGTGCAGGGATCCTTTAACTACGGCTCTCCAGATGTTGCAGAACTACACGTCCCATGAGGCATTGTAAAACTCTGACATTCACAGACATGACTAGGCATTATGGGAATTGTAGTTCCTGAACAACTGGAGGGCCATAGTTTAAAGACCCCTGGGTTAGTGGTTCCCCTCGCCTGGCAAGGGACATTGACACAGTGCTTAGGTGAGTATAACCTTCTTCAATAGGCAAAACCTTGCAGGAAAGGGTTAGAAAGAACAGGAGGGGGGTAAAAAGGAAGGGTTGGAAGGGGTTCATATTTTGTCTGGAATGGTGCTTTGAAGTGCATGTTCCCAAATCAAAGGTAAAATTATTGTATATTGGTTCTGCTCACAAAATGGCAAGTGTAAGTGGCAGATAGCATTTAACAGGCACTTCAGATAAGCTGTATTATCGCAGCAGAGGTTATTATTTAATACTGTTTGCAAATGGAAAGTAATAGGTATGACTTTAATTATAAAGAGACTAAAATGAATGGTTAGTGGTGTCTGGGGTCAGAGAAGCATACTTCTCTCATTAAATTACTTGCAGTATCATAATACATACCCAGGAATGAATATGTCGTAGACTTTGAAATGCTTTAAACTTGAGCGAATAAATATCCCGTAGCTATGTCTAAATGCAGCTGGTTTTTCGAGATTAAAACAATCATAAAATAGGGTCTGTAATGTAATTCTTTGGAATGGTAAGGAACAGCGTTCTTAATGGACATAGTTAAACTAGCAATTAGGGGTGACCTTTCAAATGCAGCATACTTATTTCTGGAGGGGTAGGGGTGGCGATCAAATAGAAATTCTTCTCTCGGGGTAAAAGTACTTGACTGCATTGTTAACATTTTGAATGCCAACCTTGTTTTCTGTTATTGGCATTTTGCTTTGTAAAAATATAAATATGTTAAACAATTTTCCAGAGTCATAGATCGTACAGATGTAAATTTACTTTTCCATTTATAGTTGGATCTTTCCAATGTATTTCCATTTTTGCAGCCAAACAGAGAGGACGCTTACTTTATATTTGTTACATGTTCCCATTTGCAAATCATCACTAACAAATATATTAAAAATGGTTGCTTACTCTTTAACATGCTTAAAAAGTCTGCTTAGCTTTCCCTTTCTAAGTAATGTTTAGGAGGGCGCTGGGGAGTTATGTTTACCGTAATTATCCATGTCTGTACTGTGCTGCCAAATCTCATTATCGGTTGAAAATTAGATTTGCACACTGTCTTTTGTAGCAAAAGGTCACCAGACCCAAATTCTGTTCTTAGTGTTGTGATGACAAGATACTAGTCTTTGTAAAACCTTAATTTAGTTTATGTAGTGCATTTTAAAGTGATTCTACTAACATCCATTGCTCAAGCCCTACAGAAGGGAAGGCTCTTTCCTCCCAAACACATGTATCCGATGCCCTTCTCCAATAAACATTTAGGTGATACGATCCTTTGTATTAGGCACCCCTCATTACAAATCCAAGATTTGATCTTCTGATAAACAATTTGTTTCTTGTGATTAGAAAGGTAGCAGCCTAGGATCAAGACTTTGCCCTCATGGTGTGCCACCCACCAACATCAGAGAGCGCCATGTAATCATTGACTTTATGCTTGTACTTCTAGGAACAAGACTTGCCCACACAAGACTTTATTTGTGGATCTGCTTCCTTAAAGGAAAATTAACTCCATTATGTTCATCAGAACAGATTTCCACTTTAATTGGCCCAGCACCCAAACATTAGCCTGTCCTAACAAAGTGTTAGGGTTCTGAAGGCTGGGGTGGAAAATGATGGGGTTGATTTACTAAAGCTAGAGAATGCAGAATCTTGTGCAGCTCTGCATAGAAACCAATCGGCTTCCAAGTTTTTTTGTCAAAGCTTAATTGACGTTAGAAGCTGATTGGCTGCCATGCACAGTTGCACCAGATTTTGCACTGTTCAGTTTTAGTAAATCAACCTCACATGTTTATGTCCCTACATCTGTCCCCTAAATGTACATTTAGTTGTCTAACACACAATAGAAGCTTCTTGAGTCCTGAATCCTGCTTCAAAGATTGACAACTAAAAATGTAAGAAATATATATATTTTAATACTTTTTGGTGTTGTGTGTAAATGGGAACACAAAACAAATAATACAGTAGTTGGGGTTTTTTTAAATCGACAGCAGAAGTGGAAATGCACTTTAAGAAAAAACTGAAGCCAGGCTAAAAGCTGCTAGTAAATGTACACAATCCACAATTTGAAGAAGATGGAATACCTCTTTAACTTTGCCCAGGTTTGCATTGATATATGGATTAGCTGCCAAAGTCCTAATTCATTCCGTGTTACATAGAGATTCACCTGCCCACCAGCAAAGTGTGTCAGGAAATTGTTTTCAAGTGTCGGCAAGCATGCCTTTAGATCAAAGCTTGTTGACCTTTGGGTCAGGACCAGAAACATGGGTCACCTCTCTGTTTATTGTGGGTCACTCTGGTCATAATTAAGAGAAAAGTATTTAAAAGGGCACCATTATTCATTCCTGACTGAGCAGGCGGCTATGTTCACAGATATTTTGTTGGTGTACACTGAAGGTTAGGAGTGGTTGCTCTACTTAGTGACCTCTAATGAACAAACAAACATTCTGACTTATTATAGTGAAAAATATTCTATTCTGGTAACTGTATGGGGTTCATACCTCTAAGGATAGTGTCCAAAATATACATTCCTTTTTTTAAATAAATTCTTTAGGAGTTCAAATTCTTGCAAAAGGTATACAATATGAAGAGGACACAGCCTCCTATGTACAAAAATCACTAGAATAAAAACATAGTTCCAGACAGAATGCAGTACACAGATTTGAGTTGTTTCCTTTGCTATTTCTGCATTGCCATATAAGCAGAGCCTATGTGAAAAATAAAACACTGATGCAAAATCAAAAGAGTGATAATAAATCCCTTTCACATGCCTTTCTCAACAAAGCTATCCAGCAAACATGACAGTTACAGAGGTTGGGAAAAACTATGATACTTCCGGGGGTGTTACAACGTTCATTGCTTGTGCTTAACAGTTTGTATTCCAAAAGAAAAAAAAAGTTTTTGTAACTTGTATCAACTGTTTTTGTATTTAGTTTTCAGGGGGCTCGGGAAGACTGGGGCAGCCAGGATGAGTGCAAGTTTAAGGGGGAGGAGTACCGCGCTCTAAAGTGTCTTCGTGTAGCTTCAATGTTAGGACCTGAACAAAATAACGGGGTGGGCAACTACATGGCAGATGAGGTTTAATGTTAAAAAATGGAAAGTAATGCACCTGGGGGCCAGAAACCAGAAAGCAAGCTACTCACTAGGGGGGAAACCTCTGGGTGAGTCTAGGATGGAAAAGGACTTGGGGGTACTGGTAGACAATAAGCTTGGCAGTGGCATGCAATGCCAAGCCGCCGCAAGCAAAGCCAACAGAATACTGGGATGCATAAAAAAGGGGATTCACTCCAGAAATAAAGAGATTATTCTCCCACTCTACAAGACTCTGGTCCGGCCACATCTGGAGTATGCTGTCCAGTTCTGGGCACCGGTCCTCAGGAAGGATGTGCTGGAACTGGAGAAAGTCCAGAGAAGGGCAACAAAAATGATTAGGGGAATGGAGGACATCAGCTATGAGGAAAGACTACAAGCACTGAACCTATTCTCTCTGGAGAAGAGACGATTGAGGGGGGATATGATATCAATGTACAAATACTGTACTGGCGACCCTAGCATAAGGAACAAACTATTCAGAGAAAGGAGATACAATAAGACACGTGGCCACTCACTAAAACTAGAGGAAAGGCGGTTTAACCTTAAAGTGCGTAAGGGGTTCTTCACTGTAAGAGCGGTAAGGATGTGGAATTCTCTTCCACAAGCAGTTGTATCAGCAGGGAGCATTGATAGTTTCAAAAAACTATTAGATGGGCACCTTAGAGACCACAACATACAGGGGTATACAATGTACGGTTAAAAGCAAACACACACACACATCATAGGTTGAACTGGATGGACTGATGTCTTTTTTCAACCTCACTAACTATGTAACTAGGTTAGGAGTGTATTAGTACAACTGGTGTGTAAAAACTGCCTGGTGCTATAAAGTGTCTTAGTGTCAAACAAATAATTAAATATTCGATTATGCTTGATGTGAAAAAATCATATAAATATTACCTTAATATTGATAGGTGTATAAAATCCCATACATATATGCTTATATATAAATATACAATCTAAAATCTTTCAATAATTTGTGCTTATGGTGATATAAAATTCCAAAAGTGCTCTCTGCTTCAAACAAATCTATAAGGCTGTATCTAAAATACTGCCACAAGTCTCTATATGAATTCACAGGTGATTTAGTGCTGTTGATATTCCTAAAGTGCTCAAGTGTCCCAAATAGTGATAGCAGTGATCAAGGTCTTCCACCTAAATTCACAAAACATGCAGGTGCTCGGACCACTAGATGTCCTATGTGCTCACCTCCATCTCTTTAATAATAGCCTTATAGTGTCTATCAGGGGTATACTCCTTGCTCCTCTCTTCCTCTGGAGCCCTATAGAAATACAGGCTGCCGGTTTTCTCCTGGTGATGGGGATCGGCTTTACAGGGTCAAAGAAGGGACCTCCTAATCTGCATATTGCTCGGTACCGGCTCCTTCTAGGAGCGTCACCAGAAGTGAGGAAACACGTCAGCTTGGACCGCATATCGTCGTTACGTCACGCAGGTGGAGCGCAAGTCGGAAGCCAGCTCACCATTCCTCGAGTAGGACGTGCAGCCCGAACCGCTGACCACCAGTGACACTGTATTTCTGCTTTTTATTATCTTGAACCCGTTTATTGGGTAATAAACTCTTTGAAATCTAATATACTACACTATTTGGAGCATTCTTTTTCCCTCCCTACTACACTGGGTTGTTTGCCCTTGAACCTAAGGAGCCGTTACCAGCCCATAGGACTACACATAAAGGGAACCCATCTAGCCCAGGGGGCTTTTAAGCTCGAATGGTTCTAGTGCCATATGGCATTTAGGACCCACTAAATCTGGTAAGTGACCCAACTTATTAATTCACTCGGGACCAGAAATCGTTGACATTGCCAATCAAGCCTGAGCACGTGCACCTTGAATTCCAAAGATTCACTTTCACTAAGGGCATTATAATTTTTTTATTTTTTTTTTGAGCACAAAGTCACCGTATACTCTGGACTGTTCATTTATTCTTTGTATATTGTTGATTGTGATCTATTTATTTATATTTTTATACTTTATACACTCAGTCACCTATGCACTTGATGGCACCGTTTTAACTATTTATTGGGAATTTTGATGATCTACGTATATTTATTTATTTATTGATATTATTTCATGATATATCTTTTTTACTCACACACTCACATTTATCATAGAAGTTGGCATGGATATTGCTATCCATTAGTTATTTAACAGCAAGCACTGTATTTGGTCTTTTTACAAGACCATTCACCTTTTAGCATGTTGGAGAGTGCGCTTAGCTGAAAAAAACTCTCCTCCTCTCCTCCCCCTCCTGAAGATTCCTGGGATGTATGACATAATTTGCCTAAGCAAGAAACCAGGATGTAACTAAGGAAATGTAGAAAAATTTAAAACAAGTAAATAGGATATACTTACCTATCTGTTTACTATTGCTAGCAGCATGAGGATTAAAAATAATCAATGTTGATTGGCAGAGGGAAGTTCCACTTTACATAGAACCTGTGCTTGACACAATTGGTTCACATTTAAGGTAGAATTCCATTTTTTTAAATATATATTTAAGTCCCTCTCTTCTGAATTACCACCATTAGCTTAAAGGGATAGTAAAGTCTTATTTTTTTTTCTATTAAAATAACAAACATGTTATACTTGCCTCCTCTGTGCAGTTGGCTTTGCACAGGGCAGCCCGGATCCCCCTCTTCTTGGGTCCCTGGCTGGAGCTCCTGTTGAGTGCCCATACAGCAAGCAACTTACTATGGGGGGGGCCTGAGCCGAGCTGCAGAGAGGGGGGGCTCAAGTATGTATTAGGAGAACTGAGAGGTTGTTGCTGCACACATAAGGCTTTTTATCTTAATGCATAGAATGTATTAAAATAATAAAAAAAAAAAACCTTCTGACTTTACAACCCCTTTAAATTCCACTTTAAAACTGAACTCCAGGAATTTTAGCATACTTATTTTGCCCCAGCTTGGCAGCTCTGGTATTCAATGAACAACATAACTGCCCTCCTGTGTATCTCTTCCAATCAGAGAACAAGGTGTATTCACTGAATGCAAGATGTTCTATGAATGGCAGAGGTGCCGAGTGAGTGGCCCCCTGTGTTTAGTGCACAGAGAGGAAGCCACTTGCATTGGACATAGAACATTATGGTTCACACTGTGTGTAGCACAGACTACTTAAGTGATTTATAGCAACCCTTGTGACCGTCCAGATATCAGATATGCAAACCTGCATCAAGCCAAACTTGAAAGTATGCAAAAAATATAGTTCCTGGACTTCAGCTTTAATGCCAGCCCCCTAAGAAGCTTAGACTTAGACACCAGGAACGAAATGAGCTAGCCCTGTGTAATAGTTGGAATTGGCCATCACAACCCTCCCCACTCCCATGTGATGGTACTCAGTGCTTAGGCAGTCAATTACCAAGTACCAGCATGGTCATGTGGGGGGAAGGAGAGTGCTCACCCTACATTCTCCCAATACCAAGTACCCGGTATTTTTCTTCACTCCCAAATGAAAACAGAGCCTGGGAAAAGCACACATTTTATTTAACTAAAAATCTGCCATTATGTTGGGTTGTCACACACCGAACGTTAAATTAAGCTGCAAACACATGCTCTGAAAGCTTAAGAGGAGTAAGAATTAAGGTACTTCGTAAACTATACAGAGCAGAGAATTTATTTGGGGGGGGGGGAGTGATGACCAATGGTACCCCAAAGAGTAAGAAGGATATGGAGCAGAGGTACAATCTACAGAACTAAGCGCTCAGAAAAGTGTTGTCACCCTTGTTATGCTGTGAAGTCATGTAACACAACAAAGGTGGATGCTTAACAAAAACATTTGAACTTTTCACAAATCTTTCCATTGTATCAGCCTTGTATTTAGCTGTCTTGCTGTCTCTATAAGGGAAGGACATATTGTCTAGGCCTATAGATGTTCCAGTAATAGGGCAGATGAAAGTGATAGTGGCAGGAGCCCTATTTAATTTTGGCCACTTGTGGTAATTTGTCCTCATGTACAATGTCTGCGGTCTCAGACGGGGCTTCTTTGTCACTGTCTGTTATTGCTGCTTTTGCAGAAATTTTATTGGAAAAGGGGCTTCGGCCTTGAAAATTATATGATTATTTTGTTAGGTTAACACACAATTCAGAGCTGTGAGCAAGACCAGCAGAGCACAGCAAAATGCCTATTGATTTTACTTCAAGGTACATGCTTACATTCTGCTGAAGGAGCTGCTGCCTTTTGAGCCTCATTTATAACATTATATTGTGTTCTGCAACAGGGAGAACTTAAGAAAAAAGATGTAAGATATGTTTTATGATGCAATTACACCCCTAACTGATATCTCCATTTTGGGTGGAGTGGGGTGGAATTTGGTAATGATCCATATGTGTGTTGCCCTCTACGTCCTCAGTAAGGAAATATCACACATGCAGTGCAATGTTTTGCTACAGGGGTCTTCAAGCATTGGTCCTCCAGTTGTTTGGGAACTACAATGCCCATCATGCCTAGTCAGGTCTGTGCATGTCAGAGTTTTACAATGTCTCATGGGATGTGTAGTTCCTCAACAGCTGGAGGGCCGTAGTTTGAGGATCCCTGTTTTACTACATGCACAGCTGTGATGGAAAGATCTTTGCTCTTTCACTAAGCTACTGTTATCTCCAGCCTGCTCTCTAGTGTGCAGCGGGTTTACTACAGAACTGTTGTATTATAAGTGGCTAGATGATATCTAATGGAGTTTCCTCACTCCACTGTAGGTTAACAGACTGATCCAAAACAGTAGACTGTTAATTTGGCTAAAGGTAGCCACAGGCATTATACAGTGGGTAGATGATCTCAATGCTGTAAGACCATTAAAAATGCATGCGTGTCTTTTTTGGATGCAGGTTAGTATCTGTGGAGGGACTTCCAGTCTTGTCTAATACCAGCCCTATAATATCAGATGCAGTCACTGTTTAAGAGCATGATTGTATTCAGTGCAAGTGCAGGTGCTGCGTAAATACAAAAGCCGGCCTTGGAGATTCCTCCTTCCATGTGGTTAGTGCGAATGCAGGAATTCAGCCATGGAAGGCTACTTTAAGGATCCATTCACACAAGCAGTCACTGTGTTAGAACACAGTGTTTGGTGGTGTGAATGGACCCTCGGTAATAAATGTTTGTTTTACGCGGTAACTTATTTTCAATGATAGGGTCACTTTACTTGTCTTTATCTCATCAGCTGCTAAGAAACCAAGGAGAATGTAACATTTGTATTTCAACAAGAGAAAATTACTATAAATGTTACAATAATAACCATCTCAATTAATTTCATATTAATGTGTTCCGTACCCTAGGAAACAAAGTACTGGTAGTCCCATCTTCCTAGGTGCTGCCTAAAGCTAGCCGTTGGCCCCTACTCTCCCCATGGCCATCCAACAATGCAGTTTGCAAGGAGATGGCTACTTTGACAGATGTCTTTTTTCTCCATCTCCAAGCACTTACCTGAGACAAGAGTCTCACAAGACATATTGGGGAGGAGGAATTTGTCAATTAAATGTTTTCAGGCTAGCAGGCAATTACTTACATACACATACTTGCCAACATCTTCAACCTGGTCCTCAAATGCTATCACCCATGTCTCACACATCACATGCCCTCCTGGGTGGAACCAACTTTCTTGGTGCCCATAATTTAGCAAGAAATACCCATTCATAACCACAATCCCTTCAATAATACACTTTGTCTACATTACCATGCATGCTGAGTAGCTCAAATAGGTAAAGCTGTGATCTTGGGACACAAACCAGGAGACCGCATCAACAAGACAGAGCACCTAGATGCAGGAATGTACCAGTAAATCCAGGACAGTTGGCACCTATGCATACATATTGAGCAAGTGTTTGTGTTTGGGCAGTAGTTAAATGGCAGCCCTCGAAAAAAAAATGCATCGCCCCAGGGCCTTGGTGAGTGCATCCTTCACTGAGGAGTTACTTCCACCTTATCTGAGTTTACTGCAGTCAGGGTCACATGAATGTTTTAAAAATCTCAGTTTTCACCCTGAGCATGATTGGGTGTTTATAATGGAAAGCATTTAGCAAGACATTTGGCAAATCGGTGTCATTATTATTGTGCTTATAGGTTCAGAAAATGGCTTATTCTAGTAGCAGACAATACCGTTATATTGGCGCTGTTGTGGAGGCTGCGTGGCAAGCAGTAGAATGTGCCTCGGTGTCAAGGTGAAAATTCAATTCAGAGCGGTACGCACAAAGAGAACACTGAAGCGTTTCAGTGAGAATGGATTTGCAGAGTCCTTTTTAGAAGGCTAAGCACTGCTGCCTACAGGATATTAACGACACGTTTTACATTTCTCAATTCAGCACTCTGTAAATGAGCTGTAGCCGGCTGTATAGGGTGCAGTGCAGGTATGGTGAATTCACAGAGCCTGCAAAGCCTCTGGGACACTGCTCAGGTGAAAGTCTTTCTTTATGGTAGAGGTTAGAGCACAGTATCAATGTTCATTGCAGTGCTGTCATTTACTAGGAAACCTATAGCAGAATATTGAATAACATTTATTCTGCTTAAGGACTTATATTAATTGTTATAGGTTTTGATTCATACAATACATTTCATCTGTTTTTGAATCTCAGAGCTCCTGATCTCCTTTCAGCCTCTTCCTGTTCACATGCACATGCTCCAGTATCATCATTGCTCTGTACCAGCTTCCCGACACTGACAGCAGTGGACCATGCCTGCTCCATGTGTGTTGGCACACTGTAGTCTCTACCAAGTGCATGTGACAGGGTCACCGTAAAGGAACGCAATTGGGAGACAGTGACCATCCCATAAGTGCCTGAACACTTTATGGCAGCATCAGCAGGTATTCTGCTCACGAAAGCTGCAGATTTACAAAGATTTAAAGTGACTATAAAGGAAACATTTAAAAAAAATTAAATAAATAACATCTCTATACTTGCCTGCGCTGTGCAATATAATTGCACAGAGCAGCTCCGAAACTCCTCTATTCAGGTCTCCGGCCAATGCTCCTGGCCCCTCTTCTATGTCCAGTGCCCCCATGGGTAGCTCACTCCTGAGTCTCGCTGCTGAGTCCATTAACACAAACAGTGGGACTCAGCCTCACCCCCTGTTCCCTCATCACTGACTTTGACTGCAGCAGGAGCCCTTGGCCCCCCGGTGCCCCCAGCAAAGTCAATGAGACACAGAAATGAGGGGAAATAAGGCCTGCAGACGTGCACAGCGCTGGATCAAATGAGGGCTCAGGTAAGTAATAAGGGAGAAGTGAGGGTCAAAACTGAGGCCTAAACATTAAGAAACATTAAGGTAAAAAACGTTTAGGACCACTTTAAACAAAAATTGAAGTGGAATTAACATATTAAAGTGGAACTATACTGCATCTGAGAACCAAAAACCACAGATGCAAAGATCATCTATGCAGCCAGCAGTAAAATTGGTGGTTTAGAATGACCATGCAATAGGATACTTTTAGGTTGGGTTCCCACATGTCTGGTGCAAATTGTATCACCATTTTCAGTGTGAATAAAAAAAGCATTTGTTCAGCGTTTCGGGTGCATTTTATAATGTGTTTCTAATGCAAATTTGCAAGGCTCAAGACTGGGTTTTTGTCATAGCTGCGATTTCAGTGCTGGCCAATACATAGTAGATAAAGGGTGTCCACTCCTGTAGAAGGGGAGGAATCTGTGCTGAAATCCTGAACTGAATACTGAACAGAATCCTGAACACAACTGAACACATAGAACTCAATGAGCCTGGAATTCACACCTGAACCGCACTGCAGTGCTCAGAAAATGCACAGGACTTTTTTAAAATTTGCACCGCTGATGCACCACAGACATGTGAACAGCTTCAATGCAAATCTTCTTACTTATTACTTTTAAATGGATGGGAAGTATAATTGTTACAGCCTTAAAGTTTTATTAAAGGATAAGTACAGCCAAAGCTTTTTAGCTGTACTTCTCCTGTGGATCACAGGAGTACAGTTCGTTCTGCACTCCTGAGACCCGTTTTCAGCAGATATCGGGTTGAAGTCTGCTGTCTGCTGACATCACAGAGCTGGTCCAGGCTTGGGTAAGATCACGACAATGGAATCAGGATTCACCCACTGCATCCACCTAGATAAGTATAACTGGGGAAATAAAGTCCATACTTCTCTCTTAGTATTAACATTTACATCTAGTAGTTGGCCTGGACACTTACCTAGTCTACAGATTATTCTTTAAAAGCTTTCCTTTCTTCTTGATTAAGCCAGTCCATAGTTTCTTCTTCTTGGGTGGCTCTTTTCCTATGCAGGGTCCTGTGGAGCTCATGTTATGATGCTGCCAAAGCAAAAATGTACAGGCAGCCAAAGGACTAAAAGGGGTGCACATGCATGGTGGAACTTTTAAATCATGGAAAATGTAGCCCTGGAGTGGGGATTCAGTGGAATGTGATTGACTTTATAATTGTACAGTTCCCAACCGAAAGTTCAGGGATGGAGCGCAGAAACAACTCGGACTTGCACACAAAGCAAATTGTGTTTCTGCACTTTTGTTGAATTGACCAGTAATTGTCTGGTTTCCCTGTATAAATCGAATACTGTAAAAAATGTGAGGCTTTAGTACTACCTCAAGTTGTAGAAAAAGGGGAAACTTTGGTTTTACAGAGAACCCTAGAGAACCCTAGCCAAATTTTATTTATGGATAGAGTGGGGAGGGTTTCTTGAAGAGAGATCCCACTTGCATGTCTCTGAATATAGGATGTGAAAGGAAACCTACCCAACTGGGACACAGACAGCAGTAAAAACACAATAGACATTCTAAACTTTTACCTACTTTATTAAAAATGAACAAAATAAAATAAGCTTTTCTGCTCTGATGGAGAGATCTTGAGAAAACGGCGGCGCTAGCACCAACCTCTATAGTGCTAAATTTGGTTAAGGACTTATTGGAAATCCTTCTGACTTATTTTCCTACCTAGCAGGTTCTGTAATGACATTCTTAACTAATATAGGCCCAATATTAGTCTACTTTTCTACAATTTGTTATCTCTGCGTAGCTCCGCTCCACAAAGTTTTAATCCCTAAGTCTCAGTGAAGCGGAGACAAGTAGGCCGGGTCTCCTTATACCTGGGCTCACAAGATACACAGCTCTGACAATCCCCTGCCCATTGTTAGAATATTGATAGATGGCTGTTTTTAGTGCTGTCTCATTGGCATTCAGATATTTCATGAATTTCTTGCTTACTTTTAAAATTCTTTGTGTGTATTTGTAACTTGACAGTATTGATAAATAATGCTGGCAGAAGGGTGACATTTTCTGTTTGACAGATTTAGGAAGACATTTATTTTTTCAGATGACTGGCTGTCTGTCACATCTTCACCTAGTAATTATCTCTGCGGAACGTGGATGATAATTTCATTGTGGAGCCATCAGAGGCTTCCAGTGTGTTTTTTAGCTATTCCGAGACTGTAACGGAGCCAGCACCGGCTTTCACAGAGTCTGCCACAGTCTCATCTGCTCTCCTGTGTTCCTCTTTTCTAAGATGACGGGTTGAAGGAGTTTTTTTTTTTCTGCACACACAATTCTTTTGCCTTGAATACAGATTTACGCTTTATTAATGCAGTGCTCCAGATTAAGGCCAGATGCCAGGTTGGACGTTATTTTCAATGTAGGAAAAGACTTATCCACAGTCATTAGTCTAGTTTTTATATTAGGTTTGTTTTATTTGTAACTCTTAATATTTAATAAACAAGCAAAAAGTTGGGGGAGCAAACCCTGAACATGTATTTCTAAAGCCGGTGCAGCTATGAACCAAGCGACATGCATATTAAAAAAGAATAGCGCACACATGCAAAAGAAATGACTATCAAATATGAAGACAATCCATAAATAAAAATGGGGATTTGGTCCCACCATATGGCCATATCGTGCTCAAGCCCACCACTACGTCAAAGTACCCCATTATCAGTGGGTCCTACACTATCCATAAAAAAAGGATGAATCCAGCCTCTCTAACACTTGGAGACAACACTCCTTGCTGGAGAGATGTGCTAATGCACTACAAGGGACTCCTCCTATATCTACTTGATAGTGGACACTGATAGAGTACAGGTGTGTGTGTGTGTGTGGGGGGGGGGGTGGCGTACTCAACCTCAGAAGTCTGGTCAGACCGAATACATAATAAACAAGCAAAAAGTTGGGGGAGCAAACCCTGAACATGTATTTCTAAAGCTGGTGCAGCTATGAACCAAGCGACATGCATATTAAAAAAGAATAGCGCACACATGCAAAAGAAATGACTATCAAATAACTCTTAATATTTATCAGGTTTATCAGACATTGGCTTCTTAGATTACTTTGGCTTCCTATATTACTTTCTTTTGCCAGTAAAAAGTTGAATGGTAAAAATTCTTATAGACAGATCTTTACCGAAGCCCTAGCACATCTATTTTGCAGCTATGCTTAAAGAGACTTGGTCATTCTGACCCTAATAGGGTAATATAATCATGCCTACTACTAGACCACTACTCGCCCCTAACCACTCCATTTCTCCCTCAGTACCGTTGCTTACAAATATGAGGTGTGGCCTTTTCCCAAATTGCAGTGCCCAGCCCAGGGCGACCAATACCAGTCCCAAAAACCTTAATGTTAGCAAGCCTGCATAAGCTTCAACACCTTCCAACACATGCTTAGACAGGGTTGGGATTAATTGCTACAGATGATTGGAGCAACAGGGTAGTTCAGAAATGGTAAGTAAAAGTGGGGGGTAGGCACATTCAATAATATGCAGTATGGAGGGGCTACAGCCTTTTGTTAAATAAATGTGGGATGCCTCACTCTTAGCAAGAAACTAAACCTAACCATGCACACCTTGCAATCTTAATATGCAGTATCTTTTCAATCCCATTGCGATCTACCAAAACTATGTAGTAGAAGCCATACATAAACAAGCCACTAAGTTTGGACTCAGCCAAGTAGCCTCTTGTACTACCTAAATGTTGGTAGATCTGAAGAAGATTGTTCAATCTCCTGGAGATCTACCAAAACTATGTAGCAGAAGCCCTACCTAAAAACCCACTCAGTTTGTATCTAGTCAGGAAGCTTCTCCTAAAACTCAACTGTTGGTAGATCAAAAGAAGATTGTTAATTTGGATTGCGAGGCATGTGGCCAGCTTTAAGAATACCTAGACTACTATCAAGAAGTAATTTTACAATAGATTGCCCAGTTTACTACAGCTATGCCTACATAAAAATTAGAGACGGGTGGACTGTTAAGCCCCGTACACACACGATTATCGGCCGACCGATCGTCCGTCTTTTGTCCAGAGTTGTGTTTTGTTGGTTGGAATGTGCCTAGACTGCACACGAATTTTCTTGCCATACAAAAATCTGCTTCTGAAGTGATGTCATGTGTTGGTTTGCTTTCTTTGTGCTCTTTCTTATCTGAGCATGCCCAGTCTTGCTCATAAGATTTTTCCCTGTCGAAATCTGTACTGACTGCACGAAAATTGGCCGTGTTTTGACGGCCAACAAAAATTTTATAGTCTGCACACCAGATTTTTTTCAGGCCGAAAAGTCGGAGTCGGTTGTCGGAAGCATCATACTAACAAGCCGAAAATCGGCAGATTGGACGTTGGACGAAAATTCCCTGCCAATTTTCGATGCGTGTGTACGGGCTTTACTTGTAGCCTCTTCAACTTTAGTAAAAATTGTCTTTAAAGGTGCTGTGTTCAGAATTCTTGTGACATCCAGTTTTCTGTTATCTTTGCTTAAATACTTTCAGGCAGAAGCAGGACAAGCTCCAATGATCACAACGTATTTCTTCCTATATTATGCAATATTAAAAAATACCAGGATATTACTGTATGGACTTAGTGTGTGTCCTGTAAAGTTTGTAAAGAAAAGAACCATTGTAGCCATTCATTGGTGTGCAGTGATATGAAACGTGAGCTGGATTTAAAAAGGTAGAAGTGCCATGAGGAATTTGGGAAAGGAATGATGAGCACGCCTGGAATATGGAGGAGACAACGTACCATCATTTCCTTTCCTGCCTTTTTGGAGGAAGAAACAGTAAAATCTGTTTTGCATTACTCAGCAAAGAAAAATGAGTCAATATGTGATTGAACAAAAATAGATTTAGCATGCCAATGAACATGTAAAAAAATTGCGCACAGTAAAAAATAATAGCGACTGGCAACAACCTAGTGTCTCCTTCCTTGGTTTCTTCTTGCTGTGAGGATGTTGTTAGAGAACTTTTGCCTAGAGAGTCTTTGATCACTTGAAGGTAAGCAGCTCAGGCCCAAGTGATCTGATGGTATGCGGCTTGTTGGGATAGCTCATGTAGGCAGAGGAGGGAGTGAAATATTATGTTATTATTACATATTATTATATTATATCTCTGTGAAGTCTCGCTGCCAGATCTCTTCAGCTCCAGGCAATCAAATCCTAGGATTCCTCCTTCTAGCCTTTTATTCGGTGGCTTCGCTTGTCTATTTTTCTGGCTTGTTATCCCTTCTCTCCCCAACTCCTGGTGAGAAGGGTTGCACTTTTAAGTGGAAGAAGGATCTCTCTTTTAATATGCTATGCTATCTATCGGTACAGTCGCATGGATGTAGAGGAACATTAGTGGTTATATGAGAGGATTCTGATTATGGCACTAACTATTCATATCTATGGTACTCCTGATGAAGCAAACTACTGAATTTGTGAAACGCGTTGAGATCATTACAGCACAGATTGATAATGGCATAGTATTGGAACATCAGAAATAGATGAAGTGATATTTGTATGTATTGGTACTCTTTTATACTGATGATCAACATTGATATTGTTGATTTTTTTTCAATGTATTTTTGTATGTATTTTTTCATTTTATAAATTAATGTATTTTTAACATCCGTTGTGTGCCTCTTCAAAGTCCCATGGGCCTTTAGTTTCTGTTTGAGGGAGTGAAATACTGTTAAATATTAACATGAAATTACCGTTAAAAAAAATTATTTATTTGATTTTTCTAGGCAATATTTTAGTTTACAGCTTTGTATTTTATATTGGCCAAACTTTATATTTGTTAATGGGTCTGCTGTAAAGATGTATTCATCAGATTCATGTTTAGCTGGGTGAAAGACTAGAAATTTGTGCTCCAGCAACAAAGGACCTGTTTGTTGGACTGAAATATGTCGAAGGGATAGCTTGTAACTTGAGAATTTAATTTACTTTGTTGTACACAGCTCACAACATTAACAGCTAAAAGAAATCAGGACATTTAATCAAATCTTCAATTTCATCTCTCTTTCCTAGATATTTGGACAAATCATATCTATTTCACTAAGCCCAGACGCTTTCACTGAATCTGAGCACATAGAGTTGGGTGCTGGATTTCTGCTTCTTTATCCTTCTCTCTTCCTGTTTACCTAAAACTGATTTTTTCCGAAACAAATCTTTCTATTTAAACCTTGGGAATCCACTGTAAAGTCTCAGGTCTTTTATGCAAACTAAACATATTTTGGTGGAGTATGTTAAGCATACCTCTCATTTACCAAAATGACCTACATACAATATGTTTCAGTTTTACCACAGCCCAAATACTGATGATATCAGAAACAAGGTGTAGTGCCCCTATTGCAAGAAACTGACAAGAAGAGTAGGAATGCATTTTTGCCTTTCTCTCTTTTTGACATTTCAATATTTTTGTATTTTTTATCTGGAAAATTAATAAAAATCTATTGAAAAATAAATCTTAATCCGATTTTATTTATCATTACAGTTTTACAAATTTTACAATACAAACCAAAAAAGGGGTAGGTCACAGTGAGGAAGATGTGGAGGAGCGGGGCCTGGGGAATCTGGGAAATAAAAAAAAAAAAATTAAGTAATTTTGCTCATATTTGTAGTAATGAATATACGATCCTTAATGTCAGCTTCCCAAAGTACTAGTGGCTCTAATGCTGACCTTCAGCTGCTATCACTAAACTCTGCATATGGTCTGATTTGGAAAGTCTGTTCCTGTGTATAGCACCCTTCACAGTTGTATAAACATCTGACCGTCTGTGATTTTTTTATATATATATATATATATATATATATATATATATATATATATATATATATATATATATATATATATGTGTGTGTATGGCTATGTGTAATCCCATCAAACAATATTTTCATGTTGACTGTTGGAAATTCTAGATCATAAACCCTAAAAATCAAATCTAAAAATGATCACACTTTTTGACCCTTTTTCCCTATTATACTGCTAATCAGTTGTTACGTCTTAATCGCTGACATATTGGTGCCTGCTATTTGCGGAGGCAGTGCACACATATTCAAAACGTCCTGTCTAATCCATCAGCTCAATAGCAAGATTTTCAGCAATGTGAGAACAAGCTGGTTTGCAGACTGGAGAATAAATTATGTCCAAACCTAAAGAAAATCATCTGATGACTTTGTAAGTGTAGTCTGAGGTCATGGAAGGTGTGAGGCCTACTGTCAGTCATTGCTGCCTTTTCGACTCCTCCAAATAATCTTTACTTTGGGTGGAGTGCATTAGGGTTCAGATCCCCTCAAGCAGTCCTGCTATGACAACCAATATCCTGGCTCTCCATGCAGAAATGGATTTACCAGATATTTCAATGAAGAATTCAGTATGGTCTGGTGGCACTAATGCTGACGCATGGGTGCGGAAATTCCATGTCACCTATCTGCCAATATATCCTAGAAGTGTGAGTTCTTCCCTTCTTTTACAGAATACAGTAGCTTTGTTGATGGGTAACTAGAAGCTTGTGATAACCTGTACACAGAAACCGTGTAAAACAAGTCTTATTACTTCATGGTAGGAACAACCTTTAGACTGGAACTACTAGTTCTTAGAATAACACAGCCCTGTGCATCTAAAATTGATCCTTAGCAATTTAGCAAACCAAATGTTTCAATGATGTGTGAGGTTGTGTTCTGCTTTATGAGAACGTATCAATAGAGGTTTTCCATGGATCAACTTTTATTTTATCTTCGTGGTCCTGTTGGTAGCGATGAAGACATATGAAAGTGTATGAAAAATACAAATACACTTGATGAAGCCCATCTAAAATTGGCTCATGGTTTTGCCCGTGACACCCAAACAACCGACCATGTGCTGTCAATTTTGATGCCATATGGGATTTAAATATATGCTAGCAAAGTATGTAAACAGAATACCACAGCCAAGAAACCAAAGGCTTTTCCAGATGCCAGGACAACAGTGAGGTCACTAAAATGGAAGTTTGTGTAGCAAATGTTCCCAACACAGCAGGTGATATGTCACACAAAGCTAAAGACAAGTGGAATAGGCTGCACTGCTTAGGAATCTAGTTCATTTTCTTTGTTGTCATACAGGTGGTGCCCCTTACCTCTCATGTCTTTCAGTGTTTATAATATTGGATTCCACAGTGAATGTATCTTTCATAACACCATTTTTACTGCTAATTCTATATTCGAATACAAAACTACTTTGACAGCAAGTTCACTCTTGCCTTACAAGCAAATTTTTATCTTTCACGGGGGGAATATCAGTGGAAGTCCATGCAGCATTTAAAGTGAACCTATACTGTCCAAATATATTTCATGATTAGGATTACAGTTTAAGAATAGGTAGCAATGTACCTCCAGTTAGCTCTTTTTTAGTCTTCTTTTGCTCTCTTGGCCCACTCTAAATTGAAGCCTTAACTTTAGCTCTGATTTGAACCGGTTTTATCTCCCATGAATCAAATAAAGTGACTAATCAGCTATTGATGGCACCCTCTCTGGTTGAGGAAATGGTAGAGGGGCACGGTAGACCTCCAAGTCACAACACAGGTCGAAGCCTTGGTTCCTCATGCACCTGGGATCAAGGGGTTCCCAGTAGCACAGAAGGGGACCCAACTTAGCATGTAGGAAAGGCTTCTTTAAATCAGTATTACAATGCTGAACATTGTGGACATTTATTGTGGCAGATCAATGTCATGAGGATGTCAGTGCTGGGCAATAAACTCAATATTATTCCACAAAGTCAGATGTGTGTAAACCCAACATTTCATATTCCTGATATGTGCCTGCTATACCATGTACTTGTATGAAAAAGTATCCTGTTCTCTTTGTATTGCTTCCATTGTGAGATATCCCTGTTGTTCCTGCCAGTCCCTCTGCTTTCCTATTAAAAACTGACCACACTAAACAGGAGAACACACTGTGGTCAGTTCTCTAACTGTGCTGGGAACGAAGGCTGCTCCCCATCCAATGATCAACATTGTCCTGACCCCCCCCCCCCCCCCCCCGCACAGCCTTTCATTTGGAAGATTAATGTGCTGCTCCTGCTGCTGTCAGTCACAGCCAGTGAGGAGGGAGCACATACGAGTATCGTGATGGCAAGCGGCTTGATATGGGGCACTCAGAAAAGAGGGAGGGGCCAGGAAGAACAGCAAGTCGGAGAAGAAGAGGATCCGAGAAGAAGAGATTTTGCTGCTGTGTGCAGTTAGGTATAACATGTTTGTTATTTAAAAAACATGAACCTTTAGCATCACTTTAATAACTGAAATACAATGTGGAAGTGAATATACATTTTCCAGCTTGACCATCAATATGCTTTAGGAAGTCTAAGCACAAATTGCACCTTTTTTCATTTTTGTTTGTTTTTATGCAGCATTCCTAGGTGATCCATCAGTATGCAGGTGATCAATCAGTGCGCAGAAAATGCAATATAAATTCCACCCTTTGCATGCCGCTGGCTGCACTGAGATTTACTACAGAATAAATGCAATGGGGAATCCCATGTGTATGGAGCCTAAAAAAGGCTGAAAAGGGCTTTTTCACATTTTCTTATTGTTTGCCCAAGATTGCTGAATGAAGTTCTTCTATAAGAAACTGGGTTTAAAAAATGCCTATGTTAAAACTTTAGCCGCTTTGTTGTTACATAAAGTTTTGACAGTTGCAACATAGATTTCCGCCAGTGCTCTGTTTAATCTCGATGCTTTTCTTTATTCTGTATGGCTCAGCAACTGCTGGATCACATTTGCCGTTTTTGGACAAATAATAGAAGAACGTGCATAAAAGGAGGGCAGGAGGGCGGTCGGGTTATGTATTGACATTGCAGTTGGTGGTCTATTTCTAGGCTGTCTTGTTACATCTCCATCTCGCACACACTAGCTTTTGTTAAAGCCATTCCCATTTCACGCATCAGGAGTACAATGCAGTAACTTGGACGTGGCAGAGCTTTGTCCCTTCCTGGCATGACATGTCAGCAAAAAATGTTTCAATATTCAACACAAAAGAAATTAATGTACATTTAAAGGAAACCTGTATAGTCCTTTTATTCACTGAGGTTTCTTAAGGACTAGCATGATAAACATGAGGTCTGTTTTCAGATGTTAAATTATTTGACATCTGTAAATGGGGAATGAAGGACAAAACAATCCTTTAAAGGATTTTTTATTTATTTTTTTTTGTTAAAAAATTAAACAGTTAACATTGTGTGATCATTTTTCAGTGTTACCACTTGCAGCCTGCAGATGGCACTCTGTTTTATTTGTGACACAATTACAAAGAAAAACATTTAGTTTTCAAGCAGTAAGGGATTTTTCCTTGGGCTTTCTATGCTGTCTCTATCTCTGTATAGAATGTTTATCTCCTCCTCTCAATCTCCCCCCCATCTCCTCCCATTATGGTGATTCACCCTCACTTCTTGTTACTCCTAACACCCATTAGGGCCATTCACACCAGCAGGTAGGCATTATGATATATGTTATGCACATACTAGTGCACATTGTGAACCCACGCGGTGATTCCTTAAAACATAGTGTGCTGTGATGTGCTGCCATTTAATGAAATGTGTCATGTTGAAAATGAATGCAGACATGCAGTATTTCTATGCAATGCACATAGAAAATTATCATTTTCTCTCTACCCTTGTGTTGAGCCTGCATGGATCTAGCTTATCAATGCAAGTTAATGCATCTGATTAAGAATAGCTAAACCTCAAAAATAAAAATTGTATATTGCAGTTCCTTATATGTGGTGGCTGCATTTGTTTTCTTTTTAAAGGCTTTTTTCTCTTTATTTTCACCTGGGGATCCTGCTAACAACACATTTCCTGTCCTAGGGTAAAAACACCCCCTCACTGTATTGTATCTATGCTAGATCAGCTTTGTCACCCTAGGACCAGTGGTCAACAAACTGCAGCCCAGGGGCCAATGCAGCCCTTTGTTTTTATCCAGCCCTTGGGGCACCATTTCATCCACTGATACCAACAATGGGGCCCACTGACACCACCGATAGGGCAAAATTTCTCCCACTGACACTATCTATGGGGCACAATTCCTCCCGCTGACACCAACCATGGGGCACAATTCCTCCCACTGACACCAACGATGGGGCACAATTCCTCCCACTGACACCAACGATGGGGCACAATCCTCCCTGCTGACACCAACAAGGGGGCACAATTCCTCCTGATACCAACGATGGGGCACAATTCCTCCCGCTGACACCAACCATGGGGCACAATTCCTCCCACTGACACCAACGATGGGGCACAATTCCTCCCACTGACACCAACGATGGGGCACAATCCTCCCTGCTGACACCAACAAGGGGGCACAATTCCTCCCGCTGACACCAACCATGGGGCACAATTCCTCCCACTGACACCAACGATGGGGCACAATTCCTCCCACTGACACCAACGATGGGGCACAATCCTTCCTACTGACACCAACAAGGGGGCACAATTCCTCCTGATACCAACGATGGGGCACAATTCCTCCTGCTGATACCAACGATGGGGCACAATTCCTCCCGCTGACACCAACAATGGGGCACAATTCCTCCCACTGACACCAACGAATGGGCACAATTCTTCCCACTGACATCAACGATGGGGCACAATTCGTCCCGCTGACACCAACGATGGGGCACAATTCATCCCGCTGACACCAACGATGGGGCACAATTCTTCCCGCTGACAGCAACGATGGGACACAATTCCTCCCACTAACACCAATGATGGGGCACAATTCCTCCCATTGACGCCTACGATGGGGCACAATTTCTCCCACTGACACCAACGCTGAGGCACAATTCCTCCTAATAACACCAACAATGGGGTACAATTCCTTCTAATGATACCAACAATGGGGCACAATTCCTCCTAATGATACCAAAGATGGGGCACAATTCCTCCTAATGATACCAAAGATGGGGCACAATTCCTCCTAATGATACCAAAGATGGGGCACAATTCCTCACACTGACACCAACAGTGGGACATTGTATTTTTTCCCACTGATGTCAGCAACTTTTCTACTTCCAGTGGTCACAGTCTGGCTCTCCAAAGTTTGAAGGACAGTAAACTGGCCCTTTGTTTTAGAAAGTGTAGAGACCCATGCAACAGGAGACGACTTTAGAATACTTCCCCATCGCCTTGTCTCCATAACATTGGTGGGGGAGGGGGGGTGTTGTGTTGTGTAGTCACAGAGAGAACTGGGCAAGGTTGATTACTGCTAACTGATAGTAGTGTAGCACAGGCTGAGAGCACTGGATTTCGGGCAAGACTAACACATTTTTTGATCTTACCAAATTTAACAAAATGCATTTAATGCTATATTTAACAGACCAAAAGGGACCAAATAACAGACGTTCAAAGTTAGGGTTCATATAAACATAAAATAGAAAGTAAGTCTCTACTATTACAAAAAATTAAGAAAAAATGAGTTAGATTTTAAAATGATTAAAAAAGGGGTGAGCTGCATTTCCCTGAAATGAAATTAGTACCCTAGGCTGATGCCCCTGTGGCCTTTCAACCAATCCCATCCTGTTCTTGATAAGAACCTGCCCACCCAAAAAAAAATGGATATAGTTCTCAGTTAGGAAAGACTTTATATAAGTTCATGTAGATAATAGTTTTTCCCAGGAAATCAAATTTAGAATAAAAAATGTTTCTCAGCTTTTCTAAAGTTACAGCGCAGAATTACCCACGTCAAGTGATACATTGAAAATGTAGAGATTGCAGATAAGCTGAATAAATTGCCACAGGACATTGGAGGCCTGCTTCATTGTAAAATCTTATATAGCTCTTCTGGTTATTTCCGCTTTTAAAATCAGTATCCATTAGGAAACAAACAAAGCACATCTGTTTCCCCGTCCCCACTGACTGTCAGTGTACATAGGAATATTGCAGCCAGAAGGCATCTTGTATAATAGCAATTTTAAGATGAGCTCTTGAAAATACATTTGTGCACTCATTATACGGAGGTGTCCTTTTGTCGGGAGCGAGCTCTTTAAATAAAGCACCCAAGGTCTGATTTTCCAGTTGCTGTCGGCCACAAGGTACTTTGTTCCAGTTCAATCCTCTTCTGTGTCCACCTTGCTATAAGGAACAGCTGCGACTCAGGGAAGGCATGCTAGCTTCATCATTGTTCATTAAAAACTTATTTATTGGCTTATTTAATTTTTTAGTTAATATGGAAGTACCAAATGAATAAAAATGTTGGATGTTACATATAATAATTTTACCAAAATATATCCAGGTATTCCGTTTTCTATAGTTTGGATTATAGAGTGGATCTTTATCCCACTTATTGTATATAAGTGGATCTTTACCCATGAGAAGAACTTGCTCTTATCCCATTGTCCCCCCTCCCTCTTAAGCCCTTATCCCATTCTTCCCCCTCCCTCTTAGGCCTCATGCACATGGGTGCAAGAGGCTGTACAATGTAAATTACAGTGCACAGCCACCCATGGTGATAAATGGCTGTACACTAGCTGTTACTTGCGTAAACCCATGCACAGCATAAATCCCTGAACACACACAACCTGGCATACAGTCATTCATTACTATGCATGAAAGTACGCTGCAGCTGGGTCTCCCTGGCATGGAAATAAGCCTGCAATTCATGCTGTACAGCCTTATGCACTCGTGTACATGAGACCTTATGCAAGATTTCTTAACTTACAGTCAGGGAAAAAAGTATTTGATCCCCTGCTGATTTTGTACATTTGCCTTTGCCTTTTAATGAGTGAAATAAGTATTTGACCCCTTTGCAAAACATGAATTAGTATTTGGTGGCAAAACCCTTGTTGGCAAGCACAGAGGTCAGACGTTTCCTGTAATTGGCCGCCAGGTTTGCACACATCTCAGGAGGGATTTTGTCCCACTCCTCTTTGCATATCCTCTCCAAGTCATTAAGGTTTCAAAGGCTGACGTTTAGTAACTCGAACCTTCAGCTCCCTCCACATATTTTCTATGGGATTAAGGTCTGAAGACTGGCTAGGCCATCCCAGGATCTTAATGTGCTTCTTCTTTAGCAACTCCTTTGTTGCCTTGGCCATGTGTTTTGGATCATTGTCATGCTGGAATAACCATCCACAACCCATTTCAATGCCCTGGCTGAGGCAAGGAGGTTCTCACCTAAGATTTGGTGGTACATGGCCCTGTTCATCGTCCCTTTGATTCGGTGAAGTTGTCCTGTCCCCTTAGTAGAAAAACACCCCCACAGCATAATGTTTCCACCTCCATGTTTGATGGTGGGAATGATGTTCTTGGGGTCATAGGCAGCATTACTTCTCCTCCAAACATTGAAAATTTAGTTGATGCCTAAGAGCTTGATTTTGGTCTCATCTGACCACAACACTTTCACCCAGTTCTCCTCTGAATCATTCAGATGTTCATTAGCGAACTTCAGACAGGCCTGTACATGTACTTTCTTGAGCAGGGGGACCTTGCGGGCGCTGCAGGATTCCAGCCCTTCACAGCATAGTGTGTTACCAATTGTTTTCTTGGTGACTATGATCCCAGCTGCTTTGAGATCATTGACAAGATTCTCCCATGTAGTTCTGGGCTGATTCCTCACTGTTCTCATGATCATTGAAACTACAGAAGGTGAAACCTTGCATGGAGCCCCAGACTGAACAGACTGACAGTTATTTTGTGTTTCTTCCATTTGTGAATAATTGCACCAACTGTTGTGACCCTCTCACCAAGCTGCTTGGCAAAGGTCTTGTATCCCATTCCAGCCTTGTGTAGATCTACAATCTTGCCCTTGACATCCTTGGACAGCTCTTTGGTCTTGGCCATGGTGGACAGATTGGAATCTGATTGCCTTTTATACAGGGAACAAGCTAAGGTTAGCATTAAATTAGCTTTAAGCAGGCCAAACTATGGCTGTCTTCTGTCGGACGAGCATACTGGAAAACCAGCAGCTAACTGACTCCAGATCAGCGCTTTCAGCCAATGGCAGAGAGTGCTGATTGGAATGTTGTTACTGGGGGGTGTACATCCCCTTGTAAGAACACAATAGCTCAGCAGGGGAAATCGCTGTACTAACTTTGCATAGTTTGTACAGCAGCTCTGACCGGAGCTGACAAGTTTTTTTTTTCGTTCAACCTGCTGGGGTGAACGAAAAAAAAATCCTAGTGTGTACCAGGCTTAAGGCATTCTGGGCTCTGGGAGAGTTACTGTCCTCCAGCAGCTCAGTTGCACACAATTTGTAGAGATTCGCAGTCACATGACTGCTTGGAAAAAGTTGCAAAAAAAGTATTTTGCATTGATATCAATTAGATACTGTACACAGCATAAATGAACAGTAGACAGCATTTAAAATATGGTTTATTTTAGTCTTTCATCCTACTTTGAGTGTCAACATACAATGAATATTTTCTGGCATTCCTGGAAGCGGATCTATAACCTTTCTGTTTATTTTTATTTTCTCATTGGAATGTCCACATACTGTAGTCTAAATAAAATCTTGGTATTTGTAAAAATATGTTTTCTTTAAAGAATGTGTACTTTTATCAAACACTTCTAGGTTACATTGATTTTCAGCACTGGGGGCCTAGTGGTGGTAGTTTGCGGCACTGGACTTTTGGTGCCCATAATAGCAAATTTCACAAGTATGTTCCTAATCTGTAAAGTTTCCCCAATACTTAAGCACTGCACTATCTCAGCCCTAAGGCCGTATTCACACACAATAAAGCAAGCTTTTTTTTATTCAATACAGTTTTTTTATGTTTTGCAGTTTTACAAACAAACAAAGGGTATTGCAGCATATAAAGAAAAAGGAAGCATAATACTAGTAGGATATAACAATAGCATCCAACAATGCAAGCATTGATTTGGCTGGGAAACAGAGATAAGCATTCTAGTACTTAAATTTGATGTCTATAAAAATCAGGAAGAATGGTCTAATATTGGTCCATATGTTCCAAATTTGGGAGAATTTGGCAAGGTTTGAAGAGTTTGTCGCTAATAGACGCTCAAAGGTGTAATTCGAGTTTACCATAGTCACTACATCATAGATATTCAGGGATTTGTTTGTCTTCCATTTTCTCAGAATGGTGACCTGGGCTGCCAAAAGTATATGGGTCACCACTGATCTGTATAGGGTTGGGTATTGGTAGAGACCTATGTTGAGATTAGGGCAAAACCATAGGATATGCAAAATATTACCCACTTTACCGCAATCATGCCAACATAGGTGGGAGGTGTTAGGGGGAATTTGGCTTATCGGTAATACCACCTATTCGTATTTTTGATTTTCATCCCCTGGTGGCTAGTGCAGTGGGATGCTTTGGAAATGGAACTGAGTGCAGTATGCCATTGTGTTGGGGTGAATGTTATTCCAAGGTCCTTTGCCCATTTTGACATGGGGGGAAAACTTAGATTGGGTGCATTTGTCCTGTAGTGTATTATAAAAAAGGGAAATTCCGTTCTTTTTCTGTGTGGGTTGGTCCAGAAAATCCTAGGTGGCAAGGGGTAGGGATAGTGAGGGTGTTGGGTGTTTAGCTACAAAATGTAGGATTCGTGTGCATGTGTAGTGGAGGTATTTAGGGATATGATATGTCTGAACCAATTCATTGAAAGAGAGAGGGAAGTTGTCCTTAAGGAGAGTGTTGGTTTCCTGGATACCTAGATCCATAAGGGTTTTGACTGTTATGGAGGAGATCAGGGCTTCATAGATTCAAATAGGGTATGTTGTTTGGACCAGGGATTTCTGAGTAGACGGGGCATGAGTAATATGCCTCCAGGCCATCGGGATGCCTGTATAGGAGCAGGGAAGGGTTTTAGGTCCCACGGTTTCCAAGTGTCGCTCAGAAGGAGAAGTTGTATGTTTGGGGTGGGAGAAAGGCTGTGTTCTATGTTGACCCATAGTGGAGGTGTTGTGGGGGAGAACCAGTTTTTAAGTTGGTCTAGTTGTACAGCCCAGTAGTAATCCTTGATGTTATGGAAGCCCGCTCTGCCACATATTTTATGTTTAATTAGGGATAGATGAGAGCATCTGGCCCTTCAACCAGTCCAAATATAGGACTTAAGGGTTCAAGACAGGGATGTTAAGTATCGGGCTGGGACCAGGATGGGAAGTGTCTTGAACAAATAGAGAATTTGGGGGAGAATGATCATTTTGACTGCTGCCAATCTACCACACCAGTAGAGTTCACATTTGGCTATGCGTTTAAGTTCCTTTTTAATTTTGGAAAGTAGGGGTAAGAAGTTGACCACCGCCAAGGAAGTTTAGTATAGTATGATATATTACTAAACTGGGTAAAAGTTTGAAAAGCCTCTGGAAGGGAGGAATCAGGGTTTGTTAGGAGTAGTATAATGGAAAATATGATAGGGTAATTGGCGCTGCCAAATTGTGAAAAATGTACAAAGGTGTCTCTGACACTTTAACTAGGAGTAGTATAATGTCATCTGCAAAGAGGTTTATTTTGTGGGTGGATTTACCAAGCTGGAAGCCAGTGATTCCCGGGTGGGAGCAGATCGCTTCTGCTAGAGGTTCAATCATCAGATCAAAGATGGAAGGAGACGGGGGGCATCCCTGTCTAGTTCCATTTGTGATGGAGAAATATTTGGACAATAGGCCCGAGGCATTTACCTGTGCCGAAGGTGTGGAGTATAGGGCCATAATTGCATTGAGGATAGTCCCATGAAAACCACATTTTTCTAGAACCTCAGACATGTGGAGCCAGTGGACTTCCACTTGTGTGGGATACTGTGGTTTTTCAGGCCTTTCGTCACTGTCACAAGGTTTTTGCGGCATTGGAGGGTATGTTGTGAGAGATCCAGAAGTAGCTGGACAGAGGAGTAGGGTTCAGGGTAGGCAGGGTAGGCATTTGAGCTGGCGAGTGGCAGATTTTTTTCTATCATGTGGAAAAAGTGAATGCTCAACAGGACATCTCTCTGAACTTTTTGGTGGAGGAAGGAAGGTTTCAGTAATCTGTGTATTCTGTCAATGAGGAGATCTGTAGGAGTTAAAGAGGGGACCAGAGTGGAAAAAAGGGTGTGAGCGTATTGAATCAGTTGGTCTGGGACCTCTCTTATTTTGAAGTTTAATTCTCCTGGACCTATTCTCCAGGTCCGCCACTTTGTTCTTAAGCCACATGATATTTTCAGAATGAGCCACGTGAGCGGCTAATATGGTGTTAAAGGAGACAGACACCTCAGACATAGATGTTTCAACTCTATCCACTCTCACTCCAAGATCTTGGATTTCAGATTTGAATTAGTTAACACAAGAAAGCATATCAGAGTGGAAGGATGAGGGTAGGGACAGGAGCATGTCCTTTAATACTGTGTCAGAGACTGCTAGGACAATTGTGGGGAATGCAGCAAAGGGGTCTGTGTGATTTGCAGGGCCTGAGGCCTGGGCAGAACTTACCTCCATGCTGCTGGCTGGATTGTTTCTCCCTGGAGACTCTTTGCCAGCTTTGGATTTAGTTGGGCTCCTTGTGGAATGAGTAGAGGAGCCAGAGGAGTCTCCGCTGCCAGCTAGGGAGGAGGATGATCCTTTTCCCCCTGTGGAGCTGCCTGGGTGATGGTTTCCACACTGTGAATGCAGGTCACAGCTGCCAATTTAGCTGGGGCCCACGGTCTTGTGAGGTAAAGAACCCGGCCAACTTGCTGGGTAGCAGCATATGCTTTTTGCGGTGAGTCATGCCTGGTGCTGCGGTGGATCTCCCAGGACAGGTGGCGGGTGGATGCGGTGCTGGAGGAGCCTGATGTCGCTGTGAATCCCTGGCACTGGACGGAGCCTCAGTGATGAGTGGCCATGCTCGAGCGCAGTCACCACGCCCACATTAAACCAAGCTTTGAAGTGATACTAAACACACACTGTAGAATTTACATTGTCCTTTCTCTTTCTGTATGTGGATGATGGCATTGTAACTATTTTACTTAGTATGAGCAGCATGTAATATAACATTTATTGATAGTTTTTTATGATATGGGTTTAGTGATACTTTAACAAATGTTCAGGTTGTACACCATGCTCTGTGTATTCATGTTGCAGTGTGTTACAATTCCTTTTTGTCTGTATCACAATGGGGTTGATTTACTGAAGGCAAACAGAGTGTGCATTTTGCCAAGTACAGTTGTCCTCTGAAAGTGCAGTTTCTCCAGAGCTTAGTAAATGTGCAGAAGCTCTGCTGACAAAAATGCTGTTTTCTTATTTTCCTTACACGTGATTATGTACTGTTTGCAAAGTGAAGCCTTACCTTATTTACTAAGCTCTGGAGCAACTGCACTTGCAAAAGGCAACTGCAACTTGCACAGTCTATTTTCCTTTAGTAAATCAACCCCAATGAGCATAAATGATGTCAACAAATGCATCTTCCCCCTCAGCAACCTCAACGTAGGGAATATTGAACACATTGCAGGTACTGGAAAAAATAAGGCATCTATGTTTTTGACCCATGGATCATTCGAGGACGCACTGAAAATAAATGAATGAATGTGACAATAATTGTGTGTCAAACATGCTCACAAAAAAGTGTGCTTGAGTATGAAGGGCAGTGTGTTGACAAATGTACAGCAACAACCTCTATAAGAGACCAATGTATCATTTGTTGTGTCCATGCAAGACCATATTATAGAATTTGTTGTGATTGTGCCATTCTACAGTTTATTTCCACATGAGTATCCATGAATCTGGTAGTCACCACTTTGTGGACTTGACTGATATATCCAATAGTAGCCTGGAAATGACTGACATCATAAGCAAAATGGCTGCGCTCATTGTCTATGGGTGACCACTATGGCCTAAACCTACTTACCTACCATTCAAAGGCAACCTCTGCCCTGGCAAAGCATGGTCATCCATCTGCGTTTAAAACACAAACACTTTATTAAGGCATCAGACTGACACACTCTACATTCACACACTTCAATGAATGAATGCTCTCTGCTCTTAACCTAGAACTACACACTAAACAATAGACACAGGACTGTGTCAAATAGACTTAACTGAGCTGTTGTCTTCTAGCTGGCTAGGAAAGGATAATCCTGTGGTGTGTGATTAGTAGAGGCGGTAACGGCTAGGCTGGAACTCTAGCAGCTGACATAAGCACTGCTCAATCAGTAAGTGGCATCCCGAGTCATAATTAACCAATAATGGCTTCTAACAAAAGGAGACCAGAGGAAAAATAAAGAAAGTGCTTTAGCCAGTCTATGTGAATATTGAACAATATTGCCATCTTGTTGCCATTTTTTTAATGAGTATTCATTACTGTCATTATTATTTAAACAAAGATAACTTTTTTATAACTTTAAAATTTTGTTTTCAATTTTTATAAGAAGAAGGGACAAAGATATATAAAATACGTTGGCTAAATACTGACTCAATGTTTTACAAACCTTTTTCCCGGTTCTTGTAAATATAAATGCATATGGGGCAGCCATGTTTGCTTGTTACATATACAGGCTCTGCTTTCTTTTTAGTAGTATTGAACACTGACTATGCTATATTTTGCATCAATCAAATTTTAAAAATGACCAAACTCTATATCATCCATTCTGAACTAGGGTTCCTCCAGAATTTCCTAGGAGTTCCTTGAGCTGATTGGTTGAACTCTCATTTAATTGTTATTGACTCCCCATTTGATGGTGCCTGCATAGTTTTGGGGCCAATGCCACTTGGCAGAGCCATTTTCAGGACATCCAGGTTCTTTTTAGCTTTCTGTTTTTTGTTTGAGCTAGATGGACTTGTGTCTTTTTTCAACCTGACAAACTATGTAACTATATGTAACTATGTCTGCAAGGGTGACATTCTGACCGCCACTCTAAGGTGGGCATTCTTTCCACTGATCAAAAATATAAGTAGCTTTTCTCCAGCTAACTGGCCTAGGTAACATACACATATGATGCTGAGCATTCCATGATTAAAAGAACAGAGATCCAATTGCTAGATGATACTGAATGTTCTGTAGCCAGCATCTAAAGTTGGTTCTATTTGACTTAGGGTTCTTTCACACGGGCGGTCCGTATGTCAGTTTTTCATCCCATTTTTTTGCGAATGAAAAACGAACATAATGCATGTCAATGGGATTGCGGATGTCAGTGGAGGGTCATCGGCTGACATACGATTTGTGTCCTTTCCGATCAGTTCAGTTTTTTGGAACGGAAGAGAACCCTATTTTTCTTCCGTTTAAAAAAATGGAATGGACGCAAAAACCGATGTCAGCGGTGTCATCCGCTGACATCCGCAATCCCATTGACACGCATTATCTCCGTTTATCATCCGCAAACAGATGGGATGATAAACGGACATACGGACCGGATGACACAAGTGTCATCCGTGTCCGTAAAAAAAAAAAAAAAGTCCTGGAGCGGATCAAAAAACGGTCCGCTCCATGTAAAAGAACTCTTACTGCTAGCTAGCAGAGTAAGAAGTTCAAGGTTCTGTGAAATCAGAGTAAGTCATTTTAGTAGACAGGCAGCACTCAGAAGCCTGTACAACTATGTATGGCTAAAGGTAAGGCTGAGGCATTAACCACTTGCCGACCGGTCATGTTGACCGTACTGCGGCAAAGTGGCTCGTTCCCGTCCAGCGACGTAGACCTACGTCGCTGGACTCCTCCCCTTGTGGGCGGCGCGCTCGCACCGCCAGAGGCTCGCTCCCGCTGCTGCTCTTCCCCGATCGTCGGGGAATCGAGTCTGGAGATCTGCCCGCTTGTGTAAACAAAGCGGGCGGATCTCCTAAGTGACAGACAGGGTCAGATCGCAGGGTTCAGCTTAGCTGAACCTGCGATCTGTCCCTGTGTCACTCAGTCACCTCCCCCCACACACGTCAGTAAGCACCAGGCATACATTAACCCCTCCCTCTCCAATAAAATGAACCCCTTCCCTGGCAGTGTCATTTTTACAGTAATAGTGAATATTTATAGCACTGATTACTGTAGTAATGTCACTGGTACCCCCAAAAGTGTCAAAAATGTCAGTCAATGGTCCGATCTGTCCGCCGTAATGTCGCAGTCCCGCAAAAAAAAATCGCAGATCGCCGCCATTACTCGTTAAAAAAAAAAAAAAACACCAAAAATGACAGAAATCTTTCCCTTAATTAGTAAACGCAATAACTTTTGCGCAAACCAATCAAAATACGCTTATTGTTATTTTTTTTTACCAAACATAGGTAGCAGAAAACAAATTGGCCAAAAATTTAAAAAAATTTTGATTTTTACATTTTTTTTTGGGGGGGGGGGACTTTCATATAAAAAAATTAAAAAAATATTGTTATTTTTTAAAAATTTACGCTATTTTTTTGTTTATAGCGCAAAAAGTAAAAATCGCACAGGTGATCAAATACCACCAAAAGAGAGCTCTGTTTGTGGGAAAAAAAGGACGTAAATTTTGTTTGGGTACGGCATTGCACGACAGCGCAATTGTCAGTTAAATTCGCACAGTGCCGAATCGCAAAAGTGGCCTGGACGTAAGACAGCAAAATCCTCCGGTGGTAAAGTGGTTAAAATAACTATAAAAACAATAGTTATTTTTGACAATCCAGTATAAACTTAAAGTTTAACTAAAGGCAAAACTTTTTTTTTTTTTTTTCACTTTGGATAGAGTGCAGAGAGATTAGGACACCTGTCAGTTTTATTGCTGTCTCTGCTCCTGTTATGTAGATTCAACCTTTCTATTTGTCCTGTTTACCATTATCATTAAAAGTGAACAGAAAAAGAACATCCGAAATTTTGGGTTATCCCCAGAAAAGTAACAGAGGGGAAATCTTCCAATGGGGACACTAGTTCTGGTGACCTGGGGATCCCCAAGAAATTCCCTTCATTTGCAGGGATTTCCTCTCACTTCCTTTTTGGCTACAAGAAGTGAAGGGAAATCTCCACAACAAAATAGAGATGTCAAAACAAAATCTGGCAGGGGTTTAAGCCCTCCCTTACTCTATCCAAAAGGAAAAAAAAAAAAAAGTTTTACTCTTGGTTCTACTTTAAATGAAAAATCTCCTTCCACGTTGGAAGTGCTGTCTGTCCATCTCTTTCCACAGCTTCCTAGACTCCCTGCATGCATTGCAGTTTGCATTGCACATTTCTAAGGACTACATAGCCCATGGTACCTTATTGTCTGCAAGCTGTGACTCCTGTACTGACTCAACTTTCTGAAACTCCTTTTAGCACCTCTGCAGTTCAGAAGACAGGCTCTGTGAAATGTGTGACCCAGGGCGAAGTGAACATTTGTCCCAGAAGTCATGTGGAAATAAAGGAGTTGTAAAGTCAGAAGGTTTTTTTTTTATCTTAATGCATTAAGATAAAAAGCCTTCTGTGTGAAGCATCTCCCCCTCAGCCCCTCTAATACTTACCTGAGACCCATCTCTGTTCAGCGATGTCCACGAGTCCCTCGGCCTTTCGGGGATTTTCCCTCCTGATTAGCCGAAACACAGCATAGGCACAATTGGCTCCCGTAAAACAAAAACAGACAGAGGCGCCTCTAAATGTAGACTTTATGTAACGAGTTTTAATGAATAAAATTCTGCACTCACATCAGTAAGCATATGTTTCATGCCCATAAACAATATTCCAGTGTGGAGAAGTGTACATCATCCGGTCCTAGATGTCCATCCTGCGGGAGCCAAGATCCCTTCGCCGTGGCCGGATTGTACGGCGGGGTTAGAACCAGGAAGTAGGCTCGGTGTATTTTGCTGGCAGCGAGGCTTGGTGGACAGTCAAACCAGGATGACGTCATAGGCACCATTGGCTCCCGTGGCTGTCAATCAAAGTCAGTTAGCCAATCAGGAGATAGAGGGAGCAGGGCTGAACCGAAGCTCTGTGTCTGAATAGACACATGGAGCTGCAGCTCGGCTCAGGTGTCCCCATAGCAAGCTGCTTGCTGTGAGGGCACTCGACAGGAGGGGGGTGCCAGGAGCAGCGAAGGGGGACCTGAGAAGAGGAGGATCCAGGCTGCCCTGTGCAAACCCAACTGCACAGAGCAGACAAGTATAACATATTTGTTATTTTAAAAAAACTAGATATTTTATAAACACTTTAATATATGATTCTACAGTTTGACCATACATATGCTTTCTCAACACAGCTTGTACCTGTTTAATTTTTTCATTGTATACTTTTATGGCACAAATCTGGTACAGCTCTGCATAGTAACCTATCAGCTTCCAGATTTTTTTTGTCCAAGCTTAATTAGACATTGATACATTTTACATAAATATGCTTTACGTTCCAAGTGCATGCAAAAAAAGTCAGCTTTTGTAAGTGTGGATTAAAGAGGGAAATGTGATTGTGGTCATGGGTTACGGCTCACCACTGATCTTATTAAAAGTAATGGAAGCACAAAGCTAGTTTGCTGGTAATGCACTTGGGTATTCCACCAGCGTGTTTTGCAGCCTAAATATCGAAGAGGCTCCCTATTGTTAGCATTATGTGCTTATCACTGGATGATTTTTTTTTTTTTGGATGGTTTCTTAATTAACTGGAAAAGGGAAGAGTGCTGTGAAAGAGGGTGCTGTGAGACAGACACAGATGACTAGTTCCAGTCACAGAAACACTTGATCTACAGGGCTCCTCAAAGATAATGTGCAGGTGCAACATTTGCACAAAAGCAAAACACAAGCCTGCAACAGAGCGGCACCTTGGATTGATTTCCACGTGCTCAGTAGACCATGAACGCCGTTAGTCTGGACTGAGCCGTGCTTTTCTAAAATGTGGTACTGGCTTTACCAGATGAAAATTCATGTCTCGTGGAAAATTCTTTCTTTTATTGAAAGCAACATTTTATTTTTACCAAATAAATTGTGCTTAAGATGAAGACTTAATCTTCCACACCAGTCCCCTAATACATCTTTATTAAGTAAATATAGTTATCAGTATCAGGCTTTGTCTTTTTTTTGTTTACAGTGACCTATCTTTGCCAACTGTTCTTTTTCTAGCCTTAAAAATATGAAAAGGAGAATTTGGTTGTTGTGGGATATAAGACCAAAAATAGTAATTTTTGACATATACGATCAACCACTTAAGCCCCGGAAGATTTTACCCCCTTCCTGACCAGGGCCTATTTTGCGATTCGGCACTGCGTGACTTTAACGGACAATTGCACGGTTGTGCGACGCTGTACCTAAATGAATTTGGTGTCCTTTTTTTTCCACAAACAGAACTTTCTTTTGGTGGTATTTGATCACCTGTGCGTTTTTTTGATCATGCGCTATAAACAAAAAAAGAGCGTCAATTTTGCAAAAATAACAATATTTTTCACATTTTTTTATATGAAATTCCCCCCCAAAAATGTAAAAATCAAAATTTTTTAACATTTCATGCCATTTTTTTTACCATATGTTTGGTAAAAAAAAAACGCAAAAAGCGTATTTTGATTGGTTAGCGCAAAAGTTATTGCGTTTACTAACAAAGGGAAAGATTTTTGTCATTTTTGGTGTTTTTTTTTTAACGCGTAATGGCGGCAATCTGCAATTTTTTTTTGCGGGACTGCGACATTGCGGCGGACAGATCGGACCCTTGACTGACATTTTTGACACTTTTGGGGTTACCAGTGACATTACTACAGTAATCGGTGCTATGCATATGCACTGTTACTGTAAAAATGACACTGGCAGTGAAGGAGTTAACTGTATTGGAGAGGGAGGTGTTAAGTGTGTCCTAGGGGCGTGTTTCTAACTGTGATTGGCTGTGGCTTGATGTGTAAGAACAGTGATCAACGGTCCTACATAGTAGAACCATTTGATCACCATTCTTACACAGGGAGAACTGACAGGCGGCTTTGTTTACACTAGCCGCCTACCTTTCTCCCGCTGTCACAGACGATCACGAGTGCCCGGCGGACATCGGGTCTTCCGGGCACACGCGCGGGGGGTCCGTGACCGAGCGGGAGCGGGCTCGCTCCCAAAACCCTTAAAGGCTAGCGACGTAGCCCTACGTCGCTCTGCCTGTGAGGGGCTGACTGCCGACGTAAATAGTCGTGCGGCAGTCGGCAAATGGTTAATGATATTATATGTTCAAATCCATTGTTTGATGAAACCGTTACCCTACAATGACTGTGTTTAAAGATAATCTGTCACTTTTCTCATTTAGGGGCCATTCACACCAATGATGTATAATATGCCCCCACTGGTGTGCATTATGTAGAGGTAGTGTGATGTGTTTTTACAATAAATTGCGCTTTTTTTTTTTTTTTTTTTTTTAATGTATTGAAATGTCACAAAAATGTATACAATGCAGAGACAGTGCACACCAACGCAGTGGGGTTAAATACCTAAAGGGAAATAGACTATAGTTATATATATACACTTTTTACTTTACTTCAGAAAGACTACCCAATCCCAAGCATGGAAAACAGCATTTTTTATTGCATATGATTGCTGATGGAAGTCAGCAGAGCTTGCCCTAAATTAATAAGCTCTGGAGCAACTGCACTTGTGGAGTGCAACTGCATTTGCAAAGGGCACAGTCTATTTGCTTTTAGTAAATCGACCCAAGTATGTTTCTGTGAACTGAAACAATAGAACATAAGGCAAATTCCCTTGTGTACGCATTGGGGGTGCTCTGGGCAATGCTGACCAATGCATATGGTTTAAATTGGCCCTTAGAGTATTAATGAAAGCTCACCCATCCATTCCTCCCCAATGATGAGCACTGTTTCTCCCCCCTGAACATTGTCATTGAGGGGCAGGGGAATGGGTCATTAAAGTGATTTGTAAACAAACACCTTGTTAAACAACCCATTCAGCTTAAAATAGAAATAAAAGGCAAAACATTTTTGTATAGATGTAAAAAAACAATATAAATACCCTTTTTTCCTTTTTTAAAAGTGATCACATTCCCTCTGCTCTCTCTGTTCTCAGCTGCATAAGAGAGAGGAGAGGAGAAATGGCAGCACATTGAGCTTCCCAGTGAATAGCTGTGCAGCGGGGGCGTGTCAGGACATGATCATTGGAGGAGAGTACATAGTTCCCAGCATAGTTAGAGAACTGACCACGGTGTGCTCTCTTGTTTGGGGCTGTTTTTAAAAGGAAAGCAAAGGGAACTAGCAGGAACACCAGGGATTTCACAGACAGGAAGCATACAAGGAGAACAGGACACTTTCTCATACAAGTACATGGTACAGCAGGCACATATCAGGAATATGATGTGTTGGGGTAACAAACACTTTAAGTCTGTGAAAACTCTGTCACTAACACAGTGCTTAGATAGGTCCCCTTTACACCTGTTCGAACATTCTGGTATGTCACAATAATGCATGTCGTGTTTAGGCAGCGGATTGATTTAAATTAGCTGCCATTGCAATGGAATTGCCAAAAAAATGAGTGCGCTATCTTGCAGTTTGCTTCAATGCAGGTGCTTTGCATTAGTGCGTCGGGGTTCCATTAAAAATGAATGCCACCACAATGCACTATTGTGCAATGAGACTTGCTGTGCATTTACACCGTATAGGTGAGTAGGGGCCTTTAGGCCCAAGGCTTCAATGGAGAAAGTATAAAGAGAGTCAGGTAGTGAGCTTTTCTAGAGATTTTTGGCTTTGTGGAGGGAAGGAAGACTTTAAGTACTTTTTCTAATTTTTCTTTTAAAGTGTTAAAGCCTTGAAAGGTGCCCAGCTAACATTTTACTTTGGCACACAGAAGGCTTCATCTACGCTACTGCTTTAGCTTGGTAAGTTCCAATACATCCAAGGAAATTAGGGGTGGGGGGTTTATAAACGTTTCCATATGCCTTTCATAGTGCATCAACCTGTTTTTAAGGTTTAATGGTCCTTGTGTATCAAAATGCTAGCGGGCTTGGGCACTTCTCCAAATCTCTGGGCTCATTATATTAATCATAGAAAAGAAATATTGGTATAAAGCACAGTAACTGTTCTGAGGTGCAGCAAGGGGTCCACAGTGAGATCTGCGAGGCTTTATAGGATCTCTGTTTGATAGCTAAATACTTTGGTTAATTATAGCTAACCTCCAACCATACAATGTAGCAGACAGCAATTGAAGTATTGCTTTAAATGTGTTTTGCATGCCCCCATTCACAGTAATTCCTATTGTTCCACCATCTTATGTAAGAGAAAGTCTAAGATGGTGGCCGCTAACAAAGGAAATCCTGTTCTTATTCAGCTGTTGAGATGGGATCAGTCATTGTGTAATTAAAATAGGACATTCCTAATGTCCATATATGATTAGTGCCGACATGTGCAGTTGTATAAACCTTTCGGCATCTCACATGTGCTTATGTAATGCATCATGTTTATTGCCAAAGGAAGGCCTATTCTGCAAAGCAAGTCTGTGTGGGATACTTCTACGTTCCATTGGGTATTAATCATTTTTTGGCAAAAGTTTGGAGGTTTCTTATTCATTTCCATGACCGGGGTCAAATATTGGTTTGCAGATAAATTAACTTTATACGCCATTTTGAATTATATTGGTGTAATGTTTTAAAACATTACATCTCATCTTTCATAGACTTTTCATTTAGTGTTCTGCAGATAGAATTTATAGCTCTTGTTTATTTATTTTTTAATGTAATACATTTTATAAAGTATATAATGCTATTAGGTGAAGTTCACCAGGGAGTTAAAAGGAGGAGCTCAGCATATGTTTCAGGCTCCCACCAAGCATTCCCCCGCCTGATGCCTCGAATAAAAGGCGTACAGAGCCAAATGGCTTAGTACATTCATTTATATTATCTGATCCAAATTTTGCAAGCAATATGCGGGCCACAGCAGAATGCACCACCTATTTCCAATTGCTGTCACTGATAGTTTAATAGACTACGGACTGTAGTTCCCAATCAGGTCTTCTCCCAAGTTGGCCAGTAATTGGCTATATTCTCCACAATCTTTGATTGTTTGACTATTGGTTACTTAGTGTAGGGTTGGGATGTGGGTTGAGCTTTTGAAAAATAAAAAAAGATTTGTTACTTTTGAACTGTGAAAGAAGTCCTTAGTGGCAATCATTCATTTTCCTGAGAGATTGCATAGCAGAATAAGGCATATTATGCCTATAAAGAGTGTAATCGTCTTATATTTCCTTGAGACAGAAGTGCTAGAGATGAAGGTGGAACTCAACTGCAAACTTAAAACACATATTTGTGATATGTTTTATGCTATTTTTAATTCTATGTAGTCAGTCTTGTACCACACCATACAACCATGTGGGTGACACATCCATTCAGGACAAACATCTGTACAGCTTCCCAGGTGGCCTCTTTCACCGGTATTCTCTTAATTGAACCATAGATGAGCATCACCAGACGGATTCAATTTCTCTTACTCTTTTCTCTGCTAAGACCATCAAACATCACCTTCAGCTCCCAGTGCTTGAAACATGGTAGGATGAGAACACAATGCAATGGAGCATACTTGACTAATATTGCATAACCCTGTACCCTTAGTCAGATTTTTTTTTTTTTTTAACGATTTTTATTAACTTTTTTTTTTTTAAACTTGTTTCCAGTTTTTTGCTTTTTTTTTAAGCTGTGTGCATATTAGTGCTCCTGCAGTCTGCATTCCAGTGATTACCGTATGGCATTACTGTGTGTTGCAAACGTTGTGTGTAGTCCCTCTGAAGCCTGTGTGGGTAACAAAGCAGGAGCATAATTGGGAGAGGGAAAGAGAATTGTCACCCTTAACAGGAAGTGCAGGAGGAAGAACCTTCATATAAGGATCACTGGGTATTATTTGAAAAAAAAACTGCAGTTCTAAAAAAAAATGTAATGAAAGCTGAAATATTTTTAATTTTATTTAATTTTTATTTAGTAGTGCTGAAATATGTTGTGATAGATTTTTTAGTTCTTTTCATATTTACAGTCAGGAACAAGGTGAGTATAGAGCAGAGGTAGAACACCAGGACAATAAATGGTTGGTTTAGGGAACATGTTATTTAAGTTATGTAGGCTCAGTTTTGTGACTGGACAGAGTTGGCTTTTCACACAAGCCCTAACAAAACCTTTGTTACTTGCTCTTCTCTTCATAATTCATTCAACCCCCTGCAGAATTCTGTAGGTGTGACATTCCCCTCTGACAAAATCTTGAGAATTGCCATTTTGTCAGATGAAATCTAAAAATGCAAACAGAGAATGAAGAGGGTTAATCAAAACTACTTACTTACCTTATTAAAATATTTAAAAAAAAAAATCTACATCTCATTACATAATGGGAATTTTTCTTCTCCATATCAACCACTGAGCAGATCTAAGCCAGCAAAATATGAGCTTCAACTGGTCTGTTCCTTGCCAACTGACACAAATATACTGTAAAATGGTTAAGACTATATTTAGATAGGAAGTGGTTCCTTTGGGGAGATTTCTTATCCTTGGGACACCAGAACCAAGAATGAGGGCACGTGGGACAGAAACACAAACATGGAGGTTGTAACCCTTGACGGGATGCAAGACCAAGTTACCCTTAGGGCTCTTTCACACGGGCGTTCCTTTTTTTTTTGCCCGATCAGGTCCTTTTTTTTTTTTTGTAACGGACACGAATGACACTTGTGTCATCCGGTCCGTATGTCCGTTTTTCATCCCATCCATTTGCGGATGAAAAACTGACATAATGCATGTCTATGTAAATACGGATGTCTGCGGATGACACCACTGACATCCGTTTTTGCTTCAGTTCCGTTTTTTGAAAGGAAGAAAAAATAGGGTTCTCCTCCGTTCAAAAAAACTGAACTGAACTGAACTGAACTGGCAAAAAACGGATGTCAGAGGATGATCATCCGATGACATCCGTATTTACATAGAGATACATTATGTCCGTTTTTCATCCGCAGACGGATGGGATGAAAAACGGACATACGGAACGCCCGTGTGAAAGAGCCCTTACTCCTCAAACTGGAAATAAATACACAAACACTGATGTTTTAAAATACCAAACCCTTTATTTAAAATATTAGAATAAGTGGCCACAGTCCTGTACAATGCATTACAATCAAACAGAACATACTCTGTAAAATACCATTACCAACACCATTAAAATAACTTATAAACAACAATATATAACCGATAAAACTAGTAACACTTAACTCCTTAACAATTGCCAGAATACCACTGGGATAGGGCGGGTGTTGTACCATGAGCCCATACAGCTGTTCCAAACGCCAGTCGCCCATTGTCTAGCCTGAGTGGATACACCCATTACCAGTTCCAGTGCTCTTACTGACTACTACTCTTACTAAAATAGCTACTTAGCCCCAGAAGTGACAGCATATTCATTTCCACGCACTATACTCCTTTACTTTTGTGGAGAGCTAGATCTTCATTATAACATTATAGACATATGGCACTGTCAGGGGACCACCCATCTGCAAAGGCTACCTAAGAGAAAAATGTTAGTCAGATTATTTACTACCAAATCCATTAAGCACCCCAAAATTATGGCTTAACCCATTCCTAAATAGAACACAAGTATCCCCCAATGCTGCAATTGTAGCAACAGACTGAGATAAAACATTCCCAACCTAGTAATGGGAAAGGTATACAGGACTATCTCCTTTTGCTTTCCCACCTAAAACAACTCTGCCTTACGAATCGCTGGGAACTGGCTCCCCATTAGCTCCACCCCCCCCCCATTGACAATCCCACTCACCCTTAACATTTTAAAATTTATACTGAATCCTTACATTTGGTTCGGTTTTGTAGCAGTCATGCCCCTCTGCCAGAAGTGTTCTTGCTACTGTCTCTATTGAAAAGATTTCCCTTAACTGGTTTCAGCAGGACAGAAAGTTAGATTAAATTTGCCCAATGGTGGCAAAAAAAAAAAAAAAAATAAACAGACGTAGATTCTAACTAAACTAACAAACTATAATCTCCTATAAACTTTAACATGCCAATGTCATTTCAAAAGTAATATTTAAACTTGAAATATGCTGCTTCCATTGAAAAAAAAACTAAATAAATGCTGTCCTGAAGGCCTCTGTTTAGACACTTCTGTTATTGGGTGAAAACTGTCTTCCAGTTGCACTTTTGCACTGCCAACTTTCACAGGCTCCCTTGATTAAGACTTCATTTAGTTAGGCTGATACACATTGCGAAGGAAAGATCCACTGTTGTCACTATCAGTAAACTGGTACAAAGTGATGATATGCAGCCAACAATGGAACCATGTCCACAGTAAGTGGTTGAGTAAGGCTGAAGCAGATCCGCAGCAATGGGATGCAAAAAATTATGGAAAAAAATGGTGAAGACAGTATTTTATAAAAACAAAAAACAAATACACAGATAACAGGGAATGATAAACAGTGCTTTAAAAAAATTAAGGGGTTGATTTACTAAAACTGTAGAGTGCAAAATCTGGTGCAGCTGTGCATGGTAGCCAATCGGCTTCTAACTTCAGCTTGTTCAATCAAGCTTGGACATATAAAAACCTGGAAGCTGATTGGTTTCTATGCAGAGCTGCACCAGATTTTGCATGCTGTAGTTTTAGTAAATCAACCCTTAAATTTAATCTTGCTGGGATCTACATCTACTTTAAGGCTAGGAGATTCAGGAGACATAGGCTCCATGTTATTACACAAAAAAGTCAGAAATACATTACAGATTGATAAAGTTTAAGAAGAAGTTCTAACCCTTCCACCTTTATCCTAAAATGTTTCAGTTCCCTTTTATCAAAGCAGTTTTCATTTATCATTTTGAGGTGGACAGTCTATTTGTCATGCAAGAAATGTTCCGTCAGTTACGTGTCAATTAAACTGTCCCGGAATGAAGTCACTTATGCTTATTCTTGTCTGTGAAGCTTGAGACAGGCACTTAAAGCAGTCACTTTGCTTGTGTCATTTTGAGACCTTTACAAAGAATCAAACTCCTATGAACAGATTTACTGCTGAAAACATTCTCTCACTCAGGACGTGTCAATCCATCCCGGGACTATTGACAGCTTCAGCACAATGTCACTGTGTCATGATATTAACTGCATCACCGTGCCATGGCTGCATACTATAGATCAACCTACATTGAGTACAGCTTTATTATGATTCAATTTTACGGATCATGGAGCTGCCTGTCATAAGTAAATCTATTAATTAATTCCAGTGCAGTAGGGGATTTCATTATTCGTTATCAAGGTGCTTGCTGTACTCTGCAGAGCTGCCCATTAAGATTTATTTTGTTAATAGGCATAATAAAAACATGTTTTATTTCTTAGAGGTCACATAAAGTGAATCTGTCACCTATACGCAACCGCAAACTCCAGAACTCATGGCAGCCAATCAAAATTAGTCTTTTCCTTTAACCACTTTACCACTGGAGGATTTTGCTGTCTTACGTCCAGGCCACTTTTTGCGATTCGGCGCTGTGCGAGTTTAACTGACAATTGCGACGCCGTACCCAAACGAAATTTAGGTCCTTTTTCTCCCACAAACAGAGCTTTCTTTTGGTGGTATTTGATCACCTGTGCGATTTTTACTTTTTGCGCTATAAACAAAAAATATTTTTTACGTTTTTTATATGAAATTCCCCCCCAAAAAATGTAAAAATCTAATTTTTTTTTAATTTTTGGCCAATTTGTTTTCTGCTACCTATGTTTGGTAAAAAAAATCACAATAAGCGTATTTTGATTGGTTTGCGCAAAAGTTATTGCGTTTACTAACTAAGGGAAAGATTTCTGTCATTTTTGGTGTTTTTTTTTTTAACGCGTAATGGCGGCGATCTGCGATTTTTTTTGCGGGACTGCGACATTGCGGCGGACAGATCGGACCCTTGACTGACATTTTTGACACTTTTGGGGGTACCAGTGACATTACTGCAGTAATCAGTGCTATATATATGCACTGTTACTGTAAAAATGACACTGGCAGGGAAGGGGTTAATTTTATTGGAGAGAGAGGGGTTAATGTATGCCTGGTGCTTACTGACGTGTGGGGGGGGGAGGTGACTGAGTGACACAAGGACAGATCGAGGGTTCAACTATGCTGAACCCTGCAATCTGACCCTGCCTGTCACTTCAGAAACACAGCGGGCGGATCTCCAGACTTGATCCCCGACGATCGGGTAAGAGCAGCGGCGATCGCCGCCGCTCCTCCCCTGGCCCGACTCCTGCTGTGACTGAAAACAGCGGGAGCGAGCCTCCGGCGGCGCGCGCGCGCCACCCACAAGGGCGGAGTCCAGCGACGTAGGTCTACGTCGCTGGACGGGAACGAGCCACTTTGCTGCAGTAGCAGCAAAGTGAGCGGAGGTAAAGTGGTTAATCCTGTTGGATACTGCCTCATAGTATAAAAAAAAATGTTTTGCTGGTTATGTGTTACATGTATGCTGTTCTTTCTATATTTACCTGTTTATGCTCCAAGAGGAAGTTGTCGCTACCGAACCAGATTTAAATATTCATAAGGGTGTAAACATCCTGGTACAAAGAATAATAATGATGTTTTTTTCCTAGTCGTGCCTGACTCTGGGTGATTCTATGGGCCAGGTCTCTACACATTTTCCCATCTTGTACTGCTTCTTTTAGTCGTTTCATGTTCTGACTGGTTTTGACTTTTATGGTATCTAACCGTCGTGTCCTCCTTTTGCCACTGAATCGTCCAAACATAATTGCCTTTTCCAGTGAATTTGATTGCACAACATGTTTGAGATGGGAAACTCTTAAGCAGCCCATAGATTAATTAATTTTTTGTTTTTCCACCACAGGTGGAAAGAAAGAAAATTGCTTGATTTGAATGTATCCGGCGGGGCTATTGTTCTGCCAGTGGGAGGCTCGGAAAGCCTTCCCAGCTGGCAGAACTTAAATGACTTTGGAGCACCTTAAATGACTTTTGTGGACATTGACATAGCTATTTGTGTGAGATCAAAATTAGTGATTTGTGTGTGACTGCAGCCGATCTCTAACTGCCCCTACAGCAACCACAGGATACCTTTCCCTAAGCTCAAAAGATACTAGACCTATACCGAAATACCAGCCCTGGAAAGGACTTTTGTGGACATTGACAGAGCGATTTGTGACTGCAGCCGATCTCTAACTGCCCCTAAAGCAACCACTGGATACCTCTCCCTAACCTGAAAAGAGACTGTAGAAGGCCTATACCGAAATACCAGCCCTGAAAAGGACTTTTGTGGATCTTCACAGCACTATATGTGTCTAGCAAACTCTCCCTAATGAGCACAGCAGACCTCTCCCTACACTGGCAGAAAGCGGAATGTGAAATGGCTGCCAGATTAGGTCTATTTATAGGGTAGGGGGTAGGGGGACTGTCCATGTGCTGGAATGTTTCAATTGGCTGTCCCGTTCCACCTGACGGCTGTGTCATGGGTCAAAGTTCTTCTGAATGAAGAGAAAATGGCGGCGCGGACATATTCACAAACATCGGCAAAAGTTCTGACTTTTTGCGAATTTGCGAACAAGCAAAATTCGCCCAAACCGACCGCCGGGCATCTCTATTGGGGAATATTCCAATGGGATACCTCTTCTGTTAACGGTGGGTATTTCCCCTCATTTTGTAAAGACTCCCTCTCACTTCCTGTTGTGTCTGCATAAAGGTAAATCTCCTCAATGGGTCACAAACAGCAAATAAATAAATACAAGAAACATATAGGAGCTTTTACACTCCCTACCCTATCCAAAAATATATCTAAAGCAGAAAAGTTTTGAGTACTTGTATACTTTTTATGGGAAATCCATTTATATGTAAAAACATTAGTAACATTCCATTTACATGAAAAAATATGAATGTGGCATACCATATACAATGATCAAATACATAGGCATGCCTGCTTGTGAAATACAGTATAATGCATAATACAAAGAAACACAATGCATCATCCAGAGAAGATTTCTTCTTGCGAAATACATTCAGTAGTTCTTACACCCACCAAATTCATGTCATGTCTACATTCTATTTTGTGCTAGAAATCTAAGTGCATCTCAATTGTATTTTTTTTTTCCCACTTGATCCTAATATAAATCCAACACGGATTCCGAAGCCAGAGACAATAAAGGGATGCGGCGAGTGGCAGTGTGATTGCAGCAGGCCAGATTGAGCCACCAGGTGGCAGAAATAAACCTGATTATTTCTTTTATGTATTTTCTAATAATCTTTGTCATGGAAGATTAAAATGATCCATGTTATAGATGTGAACCGCGGTAGGAAGTGTATGTTTTACAGGACAAAGTTGTTCTCAGTTGCCTGATTGCACTGCATTGCCTAGAGGTGTGCATTCCGACAGCCAGGCTACAAGACTTGTTAAATGTTTACAGTTTAACACCGCAGGAGACACACCTGTCCTCCTGGAACAAAGCTGCATGCTTATGTCTTACACTTCCTCCTGACATTGTTCCTCAGCACTGACACTTTTTCTTTTGGCCTCCTTGAAGTCATACAAGTGGAAATCTTCATGTTGGCATCAGCACAATCAGCGGCGTGCAGGCACATGTTGCAGTGAAAGGCCCTCATTGGTTATGACAGGTCATTCTCTCACCATTAAAATGACTTGGCAGCTATTTGCACCTGGAAGGTGTACATTGTTGTGTTTTTCTAGGTGTTCAGTCAGCCGGCCAGCTCGAGGCTTGCTGTTCTGTTACACTTTATGTGTTCTGTGTATTTTATTTTTACAAGGCCTTTGAGTCAGCATGAAAAAAATCCATTAAACAGCTCTCAGATATGGAAGTGCAGGGCTAGTAGTTTATTGCGCTGGGCTGTATTTAGACATCATGCTGCCCCAGACATGTATGAATGATGATTCCCTCGAGTATTGACTACACCATTTTTTCACATAATTATTCTTGCAAAGACTAAAACGGGAATAAACTATTGGAGACGGTGTGCTGTCAGGTTTATATGCAGAGATACTATTTTACTGCCAAATGGTTGGATGTTGGCTTAAAGGCATAGTCCACCTTTTGCAAAAATGTAATCAATGCGCCCACGTGAATAAAAGTGTATATGTTACATTTTGCATTGAAGCCTGCAGAGCGTTGCAACTGCAATCATGGATGCAATGCACATGCTTCTGCATTGCTTACAAAACAACCCCAGGTCCATACAGTGGTATGGACCCTTCGGTTATGGGGCTGGAGGAAGTAAACAGTGGACTAAAAGTGGAGTGACATCACCATTTGTGCTTCATTGAGATCCTCTGGGTCCCTCTGCCATGATGGGATCTGTGAATGGATACTATGGATGTGCATGACACAATCCACTGAATTCAAACACAAACAAAAGGCAGCAGGGAGGATCACCCTGCAATTGGGGTAAGTAGAGAAGGTAGAGGTTGGGGGAATGCGATCATGTTTCATGTTGCAACCTGAATATGGGTGTAAAATTAAACATTATGACAATAGGTGGACTAAGCCTTTAACTACAGAGTCTGACCCTAATTTCTGCTCTCTCTCTTTGTGAATAACTGGTCTTGTATCCGCCCCCCTCCTGTCGATTTCTGTAGGCAGCCTGTAGGGGGCAGATCTGCTGGGTCCCTCCCACAGTTCTGCTCTCTGCACAGCTATGATGTCACTGACAATTTTCCAAGATAATATTTGGGATTGCGTAGACAATCTGTGCAAACCAAATGTACTGTATTTTCTGGCGTATAAGACTTAATTTTGAACCTCAAAAAAATCCCCCAAAAATGGGGGGTCATCTTATATGCCGAGTACAATATCTCCAAGGTAACCTAAGTATTACCGGTAGATGTAATCTCTCAAGGCGCTGGCTGTGCGGGAATCCTGTACCGGTATACCGTATGTACCGTAGCTTCAGCTACATACAGTATACTGCACTGAGCCAATCAGGGAGAGCGTTATATTCTATTATTGAATGCAAAGCCTGCTCGGATTGGCGGAGTAACATCAGCCCGCCTCTTTGACTCTGCCAATCCGAGCAGGCTTTGCATTCAATAATAGAATACATCGCTCACTGTGATTGGCCCAGCGCGGTATACTGTATGTAGCCAAAGCTACGGTACATACGGTATACCGGTACAGGATTCCCACACAGCCAGCGTCTTGAGATTACATCTACTGGTAATACTTATACTTAGGGTACCTTGGAGATATTATGAGAGATTACATGTATTACAGTACTTGGGGTAGCTTGGAGATCTATGAGAAATCTGATGTTTTTCAATGGTGTTGCCTTGCTTCAGAAGGGGGTGGTCTTATACGGCGAGTGTAGCCCAAAACCTATGTTTTAACCTGAAAATTAGGGGGGTCGTCTTATACGCCGGAAAATACGGTATGTATTTTAATCTGTGGCTTTGTTGGAGACCAGCCAAAACGTTGCTTATACTTTTGGATAGAGCTGTAAAGGGTTAGAACATCATTCACATTTTAAATGCTGCAGTTGTCTCTACTGGGGGAGTTCCTTTCACTTTCTTTTCTGTCTATAGGTTTTTCTGTTCTGTTGCTCATCAAACAAGAAGGAAATATCCCAAATTGGGACAATAAGCAAAATAAAAATAAAAGTTGATAAAGGTTCTAAACCTGTGCAGCCATAATGCTGCACAATTTAGTCACTGAAATCCCAATCAACATTAAAATACAACAAGGTTGCTGCTTGCCACTTCCTCCTATTGTTCCTTCCAATTTTTTCAATAAACCAAATGCAAAACTGAAGGGCCAGCCTTTCTGAAGCCCTCTGAGACTCGTAGAGACGCCCTCTAACAAAAGTTAGAAATAATTTGTATAAAGAAAAATATTTATCCTGCTGGAGTCCATGCCAGGCCAGAGCTGCCAACTCACTTTGGTTTCAACATTCCTTTCATCATTGGCTGGTGTGAGGAGTGGGTGGCCTAGTCTTTAAATGAAAAATGACTTATGCTTTTAAATTAATAAATGTTACCAAGAATTACTTCAAAGTTGCTAAAATCACATAAAAGGATTTAAAAAGGGAAGTAAAAAATAACTTATTATGAAGCACATAATGTCCTTAGAGTTACCTTCTGATCACATAGTCCAGTGCTAGGTCTATCTAGATGAGGTCCCAATATTCGTCCCCTACAGCTCAACCAGGAAAGTATATAATCTGACATGTTTAAAGCTCTTCTATTGAATATAAGGCTGTACTGGACTTCCAGGGCTAGGTAAAGCTAAGTATGTTCAGATTTTCCATCTAAAATTCACATACTAACATTTCCAGTCCATTTCCAGTACATCCATAAACTATGCTGCATTGGATTGTCTCTTTCCCGAGCAGAGATTGGACTTGGAGAACTGTGATGCTCTGTCAGATTGCTAGACAATGGAGTTGATTTACTAAACTGGAGTGTAAAATCTGGTTCAGCTCTGCGCAGAAACCAATCAGCTTTCAGGTTTTATTTGGCAAAGCTTAAAACAAGTATGAAAACAAAAAAACATTTATACTTATCTAGGTGGATACTGCATTGACCGGATGCTGCATCTGTCGTCCGCCAGGTCTGCAGTGAGAACTGAGTGATTAAAGATCGCTGATTGATCAGTTCTCCCCCTCCACTCTGAGTAGAGAGCTGGGACTGTCAGTTTCCGGCTCTCTGCTCTGCCCCTTCAACATTCACTGGAGCTCTGGGCTGTAGAGGGGCTGGGAAGGGTTGGCTCAGGCTCGCAGTGAATCACTACGAGGCTGAGCCAGGTGGTGGTGGTGCTGGCTGCTGGGTGATAACCCCCCCATATGTTCAGGACCTTTTCAGATCCTGGAGCGGCTCAGTGATGTCAGCCAACAGTGGACTTCAGCCCTCTGTCGGCTGAAAACGGGTCACAGGAGTTCAGAACAAACTGTACTCCTGTGATCCACAGAAGAAGTATGGCTAAATAGCTTTGGCTTTACTTCTCCAATTTAACAAGCTGAAGTTAGAAGCTGATTTGCTACCATGCACAGCTACACCAAATTTTGCACTTTCCATTTTTAGTAAATCAACCCCAATGTGTGATTGACATGTAAAATATTAGTGACGGGAGCACTTTTTATGCCTTTACACAATAATACAGTCACGTGATTACCTTGTAACTGATGCACCGGACCTTTTTTAGTCTTGTGGGCCATAATAAAAATCAATAAATTCAGTTAAAGTGTATCTCAAGTCAAAACTTTCTTTTTTTAGAGCTTAATGCTCTCTGTGGCCCCAATGGGGAGATCTTTCCTCACTTCCTGTTCCAGTTAAGTGTGATCCGGAGAGGCAGTAAGAAAGTATCCCCAAGAACAATACAGACAGACGTAAATATGATTTTTTTGTAGTTAATTAGGACTACAGCACTCCATCAGCTTTTCTTTCTGTCTGTATCCCTGTTGGAGACTCTCCATCACTTCCCTTCTAGGTGTGATGTTAGAACAGGAAGTAACCGGAGATCACCCTAGGAGTCCCTTGACTGTAATAAGTTTTAACCTCCCCCATTTTATCTTAAGAGATAAAAAATAGAATAGGTTCTGACTTGAGTTACACGATAACGATAACTCCACATTCGTAGAAAAGAATATAGCAAATACAAAAACCAATAGAGTATAATTGCTAAACATGCCATATTGTGATTTAATGTTATATAAAAAAAACGACCTTTCCTTTTAAATCTGCAGCAGCTGTAATTTTCTGTTAAAATTCAATAAAATATAGCAGCTCGGAGGCATTCTGTACACCAGAATGCCCCCAGATATGTCATTTCCTGCTTTCTTTGATTTACTCACTGATTTTCCCAGAAGTAAAGATAGAAGTCAGATTTTAGGCATCCCCTGCAAAAGGAACATTTTCGCGGAGATACTCCCTAATGGTTAAATACTTCTAAAAGGATGCAGACACTGCAGCTTTTTCCCATTAGAACCCTGAGAGTTCAACAGGTGATTATAATTACTCAGGCCTTCCCATTCAGAATCAGTCTGCAAAGGATATGGTGGAAAAAAAAAAAAACAGCTATTTCTTCAGAGCAGAAAAAGTTTCTGGAATCCTCATAGATCACCCAGAGTGTTTTTTTTTTTTCCAACAAAAGTGGAGTTACACTGTAAGTAAACAAATGAACCAGGGTTAAACATAAAACACACTTTAATAATTCAATTTGTGGCCAGTATTGTAAAAAAACAAAGCAGGAAAAAAACAAGCACAGTAAAAAAAAAAATTCTGTCAGTTGATCTGTCAGTCAGTTGGCCTGTCTGTCGTTGCTAGGCCCTGCTACAAAACATGCTGGTGCTGAAAAGTAATTGCTTATTGAGAAAGGAAACACAATCTGCCTGAATTGGGTTTCTCTTTTTAGTGAATGTCCCCATGTTTGCACAGGTGACATTAAAAAGTACTTAGGTTCTCAAATCATCCCTTCGGTTTACAGCCCACCATGTGATTACACAGCAGACAGCCTGCGTGGTGTCTACCTGTTAGGCTAGGAGGACCCAGGAGCGCTTAGAGGTCCCTGCTGAGCTATTATGTCTGATTAATGCTTAGGTCAGGAAATGCTGTGTTCCTCTAATCCCTCCGCTAAAACTCTGGAGTAAAGTTTATTTTTTCAAATGTTATTTAAACAGCCCCAGCTTAAATTCCTGTTTGTTCTTGGATTATCATGGGGAGAAGGTATTCGTTATTTTTTAGGTTGCAAACCCTGCCTGTGTAAATTGATTAAGAAGCCATCTAAACACACACCAATCATTTGCATACATTGAATGCTTGAAACCAGATAGTGTTAAACCTACTTCTAGACAATCAGCCTGAAGGGGCTTGTGATTGAAGCTGTTCATCATTGTTCAATGCTGTAGAGTTTTGTAGCCAGCTGGACAGGAAAACTGCTTAAAGCCCAACTCCAGCCAATTTTTTTGTTTTGGATAGAATAAAACTACCCTCACTTCCTGTCTTGTTTGACATCTGTCATGAAGACCAGGACAGGAAATAAAGGGAATATACCAGATGGGGGGACACAGGCAGTAATAAAACATTTGACAGATTTGCCAATTTTACCCCAATTTGAAAAATCTATTAGTTAGTTTGTAGCCCAAATCCAGTTAAAAAAAAGTCTTTGGATTGAGAAAGGTTTGAACTTTTTCTTGTGTTTTACTGCCTACCTGGCTTGAATACACCATGTCATAGGACAAGAAGCATGAGGAAATCACCCCAGTAAGGGCACAGACTGCAATAAAACCCTTACTTAAAGTTGTCCCTGTGCTACTTTACTTGCAAAAGTTTTTTATTTTGTAAGAAATATGTAGATTAATAACATACAATCTCAGGAAATATTGCATGAGAAAGGTATACAATGTGTCATATACAGAGCCCACTCGGGAAGGGACTTTGTAATGATAACAATGGCAACAATGCAATACGAGATAGGCATGGTTACTAAAACAGTATTACTAAAACGTCTGAGGATCAGAACAGAATCCCAGCCCGCAAGCAAAGCACAGAAAAATATAACCGTGGACCTCCATGTAAGTTACAAACGCCCTCTGTAAACCAGGAAGGGGAACCCCCCCCCCCCCCTGAATCTTATGAACTGGGGTTGCATATAATCACCCTCTGAAGATATAGGTCCTGAGAGAGGTAGATACCCTATAATCCACAAGAAAGGAGGAAGTATGGAATATCCGAAAGGAAGAAAAGGAAAGGAAAAGAAGGAAAGAACACAAGAAGAGAAAGGGGATAGGAGAAAGGATGGAGATGCTGGAATCCCTGTGCTACTTTAAACAGAACTTCACCCAAAAGAGGAAGTTCCACTTTAAGCACTAATGACATTTGGCATGTCATTTATTTTTTTTTGGGGTGGGGGGAGGTGGGTACCTAGTTTTGATAGGTACCTGCCCCCATATTCGCTCAGATTGCCTAGGCGATCTAAACGGAGGTTCTCTTCTCCCCCTCCCTCTCTGCAGTCTTCTGGGAAATGTGACCGGTCTCAGAAGACTGCCAGACCCTTCAGAAGCCATAAGCTATCACAGCCGGGTGCCTACAGTTGAAATTCTGGCACCAGGGAGAGAAAGGATGTCTCAGGTTAGCATACCGCTGGATCCTGGGACAGGTGAGTGTGTGTTTATTAAAGCTCCACTTTTTGTAGCTGCTGACTTTAAATCTACACAGAAACGACTGGAGCTCCTCTTTGAAATGTAGCAAAAAACAAAAACAACTTTTTTATTATATTGCAGCTTTCTTTTCATCCAGTCCTTGGATGTAGGGGCTACATTTGTTTTTAAACATTCAGGCTAAAAACATTTTCAGCAGGTATAGAAAAAACAGTTGCTTTTGCCAGAAAAGCAATGTCCTTGTCTTTTCCTGTGAACTGAACTTATTATAAATCTGATCTATATGACAGCCATGACTCCCCCTATAGATACAATGGAGAAATGAGTGTAGACACGAAGGGACAGGAAGTGTGTTATTTGCAGTATCACCAGACCAAACAAAAGGAAAAAAAAAAAAGGCTGAAAAAAAAAAAAAGAAAACTAATGAAGTGAGTACATCTAAGGACTGGAAAGTATTACTGGTTTGTTTTAGAGTTTAGATACACTTTTACAAAGGTGGTTTTATGTTTTTTTGTGTCTCTGTTGAAAAGATTACTGCTCAAATTCTGTCTCAACACTGAGGGACAAGAAGTAAGGGTTCAACTTTCCTTTCCCCATGCTATACACAACTACAAAAAGACTGGATCTGGGCTCAATACTGCAATAGATGCCTATGCCTCGAAAAATGTATATACAAAATCTGTATAGCCAAAACATTTATGTTTGTTATCTGTGTCCCGTTGGAGAGATTTTCTTCTCTTCTTGTGATAGAGATGAACAGGAAGTGAGTAAATCTCCACAGAATGAGGGGAATTCCCCTCTTAGTTGTCTTTAGAACATTGAAAGATTTCCCATCCATTTCTGTTCTGGGTACAAGTTTAAAATCATGTACATCCCACAATTTTCAGTGGCAATAGCCAAGAGGACAGTTAGGTTGAATGCCCCTACTGGGGACACAGAAATAAACTTGCATAGTGATTCCAGCCCTTCCCCACTCCACCCAAATTTTTTGAAAAAGTTTTGGATAACTTTAACAGTTATTTTGAGGGGAGCTGGTCAAATAGGAGTATGGCATGTCCAAGTTTGGTCATATTGAGGCTGGAATTGTCTTTGAGCGCCTTGCAGAATAGGATGTAGAGACTCGTGTGTTTTTGAGCCCTTTGTACCCAAGGTTAAAGAAGTAATAGTATTGCATAGTGTGAATGTTGTTTTGGTATTTTGGCATCCGCACCCCGCTTCGGAGGAGACATGATGCCCGGAGGTTCAGTGGGACTCGGGGCACCGATAGAGGTAAGTAAAAAAGGACATGTCGCCACAGGATGATTATACCGGAGATCGGGTAGACGGAGCTCTCACCACATGCGACCTATCCCATCACGCTCCAGGCCATGCCCCCCCCCCCCCCGTTGTTTTGGTATTTTACTGTACTAGGCCTTGTTTATAACAATATTAGAGTCCACTAATAGTGAACTTGGGTGATGTAAGGACCTCTGCCTTTACTCTGACTTACTTGATTTGCATAATTATCCCAGAAAGTAATAAACCCAATAAGTCAGCATAACCATAGCTAGTCAACTAGCATTTTCAGAAAACATTTCAACAGTTGCAGCCCTCTAATATCTTTTGTGACTAACTTACTTGAACTACCAGTAAAGGAAGTCTTAGGTGCACTTTAGTACAATTTGACTTATGCACTGCAATCCTCTGTATGGACATAGGAAGACCAGATTTCATTATGTATTTTCCACTATGTGCCATGACAATCTAGTAGCTGTACTCTGCTTAACTATTGCAGTTTCCTGCTAAGCAGCATTGCTTGGAAAAAAATTATGAAGCATATGTTCCCAATTTACCTATTTCCCAACATGAGGTATAAGTCAGAGGAGGTCCACAAGTCCAGGTCTAGTTAATAACAGCTGCAGGGTAAGGTTCCTTCAAAAGTCAAAGCGTTACGATGTTTCAAGCTTCTCGGAGACATTTAACAAGTTAAGCTGGCCACAGGGGAGAGCAGTGGCTCAGCGGTATGCTTGTTAAATGAACCTTGGTTGATATTTGTTCGTTTGGTGGGAGAAAGCTGGACTTTCAGTGGTTTGATAAAATGGCATCAATGAATACAGATACATTCCTCATTCTGCACTTCTGTTCACTTCTATAAAATCAAAATATAAAATGCCACATCAGCCTTTAAATGTATCTGAGGCAATGTAAAAGCTCAGGGGGAGTATGGGAAACAATAAAGACCTACGTGCGTTAGAAGAAACAAATGTTCAGGTTTATGAAAATATATTGCTGTTTGTTAGGTCAGCAGTGTTTGTAATATACAAAGCAATGTGAAATCAAGTGGTTTAAACTACAACCTAACCCCAAGTGCATTTATCGGATTTGGATTGCTTGAGGCAAGGTTTAGGCCCCTTCCACTTGGGCAGACTGATAGATCCATCTTTCAGATGCATCTGACGAAAGCTCCATGTTGTTCTGTGTGCAGGTGGACCTCCAAGTCCATTTAGTTCTGCATCTTTTTCCATACATAAACATGACAGATCTGGGGTACTTGAATGCAAACGGACGTGCATATGTTTATAGCTGGCTGTCCTTAGACCCAACATTGGTCTGTTAAGCCCCTGGAAGGCAAAACGATCTGTATCTGTACCATTTGGCTCGGATCAATAACCAAACTGTTCACAGATCCCTTGCTGATTGGAACAGACACACCCAGTGTGAAAGAGCCCCTAAGCTGGCCATACATTATTCAATGTTCTTGTTCAATTTCCTTTAGATATACCTTCAACTACGTAGTGCAAGAGCCTGCCTGATTGCATACACAATTGAAAGTGTTTAGGTTTGACCTCATGTAATATGGTTTTGGTAAATCTAAAGGAACGTTTTAGAAGAAAATTGTATAATGTATGGCCAGCCTAAGTGTTTTGCTCAGTCTCCTCTCTGTTACCATTCGAGTATTCCCACACACCCTTCAGCCTTCTACCAAGAAACAGCTATGGCAGACCAAGTCTGGCTTTTAGCCATGCCTCTAGTTAATCCTGGTGAGTGCATTCTTCAAATATTAAAATTCCATTAGAGGGTGCAGGATAAAGAAACACCATCACCATCATCTGCTAGGACTCAACCCTACACCGATCCGCAAGCATTCCGGTGGAGCTCTTGTTTAAGAGATTCAGAAAAAGGGTGACGTTAGTTGCCAAAATCATTACACATACTACAAAATGTCTTTCATTCAATACTATATCACTTGTATGGCCAAACAATATATTGTAATATATATTTAAAAAACCTCATGGTGCAATAGGAGAAGTTATTACATTACAGGATTCAATTTAACCATACAAATTATATACCTTATTTATACCTAACTTTTTCTATAGGACTATGCTAAAGCGCATAAAGAAACTTAAAGAAGTTTAAAACAAGAAAGTCAACAGATTAATTCTTGCATTTGTAAAATACCACATAGACCACATAGACATTTTTCAAGCTTCTAATCTACAATCACCATCCTCCACACTTGGACAGTCGCTCACCAAATCTTCACACCTGATTTTCATATAGGTCTGTAATTGCTGGTATAACAGTTGTAACTGTGTTTGTCACCTGGGCCTCCAAGTACCATATACTTAAGGTCTCCTCTTACTTCTGGCTCTGTACTAATCTTGCTATGCATTCCTCTGACTAGGCAGGTTGTCGCCCTGTTCATTGCCAAGACTCGCACAGAATCTGAGAAATTCCTAGGGCAACTAAGAATAATAATTAAAAAAAATGTTGTATATAATGTAAAAAAAAAAACTTTATTAAAAAACAGTTTCACAAAATAAAAAACTGACGCATTTTACCTTAGCTGAGGCTCTACAGGAAGCTGCATGAGGTGAAAGTCACTGATGAAATCAACAGGTATTTGAGACTTTTCAGGTAGACTAAGGGAAAACTAAGTGCAGATGACTTTACAATTAAGGGCTGTAGTGCATATACTGTTTGTTTAATGGGAGGCCATAATTCTACTTTAAGAAGGAAGCCATAATAATGTTTGCATTTTCTGAGTATCCGGTGAGCCTCTGTAAAACCGGAAGAATATAGTTGGCAAAATCAGCAATAATGGTGCAAGGGGGTAGCAGGCCAGGGCCAAATTAGCCCCTAGGAGCTCACTGTATCTGTTATAAACTGGAGGGTGTGCATAAAACAGTCAGAAAGTGGTACATACAATTGCTGATTTCCAGCATTAATTGCTATATTAGGGCTATAAAAGCTGACAAGCGTCTGTGTAGCGTGCCGTTTTCATTCCCCCTCTGTGTAGAAATATGCGGCGGATACATTAAAAGGTATCACATGTTCCTATAAATCTGTCCTACCCTACCAGGGACTGGTGACAAGAACATTGCAGCTTAAGCCTGTGAACATTTAACATGAGCTTGTATTACAGTGGTCGTGATTTCCAGCCATTTGTGGCTGCAGCACAGATCTTTGCCCCGATAAGACGAGAGAATGGAGGTAAATTTAAATCAATCTGGTTGTAGAGGCAGTGACCCGTGTATCTGTTATCAGAGCTGGCGGCAGACTGGTCGCTCTCTGGTCAACATGCCAAGATATCTAATATAGAGCAGGTACGCCCTGACCAGAAATTATATTTTTGCCATTTAAAGATGTATTTTCATGGATGGTTGGGGTGCCTAGCTTGGAAGCCCTGCTGTTTTGTTGATTTGATAAGCAGCTTTTTAGCTGTGTTGAAAATCAAAAGTTTTAGGGTTTGTTAGTAAAGAGTACACTGGTGTGACACAGTCCACTGTAGTGCCCACTGACATTCCAATAGGATGGCATGTGGCACTTGCTCTAAGACATCTAAAGCAGCTAACAGGTCCACTTTAATAATATTTACTGACACTTAAGTTAAAACTAAATCAACACATTTTCTTTTTTTTTTCATTTTGGATTGAGTAGGCGCAGGATCACCTACACTGCCTTTTCTTTAGCAACAACAGTTCATCTTCTCCAAGTTGAGGGAAATGAGGGTTGTATGACTCTGTGCTGTGGGCCGTGTACTTGCACTCACACAGATGTCACAGTGGAAGCAGTGGCTGTGTCCATGCAGCCGCTGCATCCCAACTGATAGCAATGAGACTGCCTGCACTGGGATGCACAAAACTTCTGTGCATCCCCAGCTATCACATAGGCCACGGATTCATACACCCCGCGTGAACAAGGCTTTAGACTGTTGTCACCAGAACAAAAAAGCAAGGGGATTTCCAGTCTCTACTTACCAACCAGCCAGCGACCAACCAAATTAACCTGTCTAACAGTATGCGTTAAAAACGGGTTAAGTTGCACACATTTGCAAATACATGCATAAGCTGCAGGCCACGGCAAGGCACCCTGATATCTGCAGACCATAACTCTACCTTTTAAATAGTCTCCACAGTTAGAGCACATGTATTTTAAAGGATAGATGGAGGTCAGATGACTAGAGGGAGCCCACCCCTCCTTAAAGGCGCAGGGTCATACTGAACACCCAACACATTGCACAATGGCAGCAAAGGTGTCAGTGTGTTGCCTGACCAATATAAACGATAATACAAAAAGTGGTCACCTCCCCCACCTATAACTGGTCTTGATAGTAAGGAGCACTGGAAGGGCAAACGCAGATCAAAAAAGCAAGGGGATTTCCAGTCACTATTTACCAACCAGCCAGCGACCAACCAAATTAATAGGGGTTTAGTTGCACACATTTGCAAATATATGCGTAAGTTGCAGCACAAGGCAAGGCACCCTGATATCTGCAGACCCTAACTCTACCTTTAAAGAGTCTCCATGGTGCTCCTTACTATCAAGACCAGTTATAGGTGGGGGGGGGGGGTGACCACTTATTGTTGTCACCAGAGGTAGCGTCCCCTTTCAAAGATCTTCCCTCCATATTGGTTTTGGTGACAACTCAATATTTAGATTTATTTTTCATATTTACTTTTGGTAATAATGGCTACTAGGACAAATACAAGGTGTGAATCTCTATAATGGGGCAGCAACAAAAACCTGACCAGTGTTCTTATGTCTTACTACTCTGTCTAAAACTAAAAAAGAGTTTTGGCTACCATTACACTTTAAAGTCAGACAAAATATGAAAATGCACCTGTTTTTCCAGATAAAGCATTTGTAATTCTGTTCAGCCAGTCTTGCTATTCACATAACTCTACAGGGTAACCACCTTTTACAACTGTAACTTCCTGTGTTACTTGTCAGTTAATTGGATTATGAATGAGCATCACCATTCTGGTACTTCTTAGCTCCCTTCCCTCTATATCAGTGATGGCGACCCTTGGAACCCCAGATGTTTTGGAACTACATTTCACATGATGTTCATGCACTCTGCAGTGTAGTTGAGCATCATGGGAAATGTAGTTCCAAAACATCTGGGGTGCCAAGTTTCACCACCACTGCACCTATAGGCTGCCAACACACCTTCCTTCCTAGTCTCACCATGCTTGCAAACATGTGGGAGTGGAAGTATTGCGCAGTACAGTAGAGTCTGATTGGTTCACAGCAGGGGCGATTTACTAAAACTGGTGCACACAGAATCTGGTGCAGCTGTGCATAATACCCAATCAGCTTCTAGCTTCAACTTGTTCAATTAAGCTTTGACAATAAAACCTGGAAGATGATTGGTTACTATGCACAGGTACACCGGTTTTAGTTAATCTTCTTGGGTGTATCTTATCTCTCTGGCTCATATCACTTATGGCAGAACTCTGGGAAGGTTAAAAAAAAAAAAAAACTATACATTTTAGGCACTAGCAGTATTTTAATTTTTTTTTTTATAGCAAATGCATAACTAGGTAAAAAGTATGTTTGTTCCACCCTCTTTCCTGTGTAGATCTGTCCATCATTACAAGTCAGATTCTTCCCATTAAAAATGATGAAGGGAGGGATCCCTAGATTAAGGACAATTACATACAGGGAGCACTGCAAGTCATTTTAGCAAGTGAGCTTTAAAGTGTCAACTTTAAATCTGCTGCAAGCAATTATTCTGTATTTAATCTTCACCAGAATTTACCTGCATTAACTGTAATTAATTATATGAATAATTAAAAACACTGACCTATTAAAAATCATATTACATGCAACATTGTTGTCTTTTTTTTTGCCGTAGTTATTAAATTGTGTCAGTTGGGATCCTTGTTGACTTTTAATTTCATATTGAAGGCAGTATCTCTTGGTTAATCCTATTACAATAAATGAGTGTGATTAGAAAGTCTTGGAGTGCCTCTAGGTGGCCAGAAGTAGAATGACAGGCAAATTTCAGCATTATAATGTATATAATGATCTGGTTATTTTCGGCTGAGGAAGCAAGAAAAGATGCACAGCAGTTAATTACATTAGAGTACATTAATTAATAATGAATGCAAATCCCAAAGCACAGATGTTTCCGCATGAACCGTTCTGACCACTGCTTTATATATAATATTCAGGCTTGCCTGTCCAATCAGAATGAACCAGTACCTTATATGATAGAGTATCAGTGATGTCATCGACACTCAGAAAATTGATTGATGTCATTATGAGTCAATTCAGTAATGGCTTTCTGCTCTCTCATGGGGTTTGTGTCTCTGAAAGATCTGTATTGTCTATGCACACACATATGATTGAAGCATGAGTACCGCATTCCTTAGATAAAGCATAGGTTATATATTGGTATATTATTCATACATAGGACACTAAATGGTTGCTTCTGCTGGAAATGAAAGGTACTCTTAAAGGAAGCTGTTAATTCTTTATGGAATCCTCGCATTTTACAAAACATATGCTCACTGTGCACATTCACATAACTTATTTCCACGGCAGAGATTACATTCTGCTCTTAAGAAGGCAGAAACCAGGTGGTAATGGGATGTGAGGAGGTCAGAGCAGCTGGATCCAGGGCCACATTTCCATCACTGGATCCAGTACACACACAACCTTTGCCTCCCAAATCAACACCTTCAATCTGCTGGGATCACCTGTTCTACATGCAGCATCTTTTTAGGTACTAACAATAGCAGACTGAGGGGGTAGGCAGAAGAGGCAGTCACCTTTAGGCACTTCAGCGGAAGGGGGATACAAAAAGAGCCCGACGTGAAGCACATGCTGCTGAAATCGTTTACAGCTCATAGGTGGCACACTTTGTCCTTTTCACCTTGGGAGCTAAAGGGCCTTGTATTAATCTAGTTTTATTGATTTATTCTATTATTCTATTACTCTGGGTATTAGTCTTGCTTAGAGTATTGGGACAACATGTAAACACATTTATATGAGAAGTCGGGAGTTCTGCTGATGATGGGGAAAAACACATTACTACACAGGAAAAACCCATAGCGTAGGCAAAGCTTGTTTGTCCATACTTCTCCTGTGGGTCACAGGCATGCACTTAGGCTGGCCATACACTGTAAAATTTTCTTGTTCAACTTTCCTTTAGATTTACCAAAACCATGTAATATAGGGTCAAACCTAAACACTTTCAATTTGTATGCAGTCAGGCAGGCCCTTGCACTACATAGTTTAAGGTAAATCTAAAGGAAATTGAATAAGAAAATTGTATAGTGTATGGCCAGCCTTAGTCCTGCACTCCTGTGACCCAGATTCACAGGAGGCTAAACCCTGCCGATGTCGCAGAGCAGTCCAGATTTTGCAAGGATCCCGACAATAATGCGGGGATCTTCACAGATGCCTGACTGGCAGCTGGCTCAGAATCTCAGCACACTGCTGAGAGCCTGAGCCAGCCACTCTCGCCCGCCTCCACAGCCAAGCACTCCAGTGAACTCTGGAGAGGCAGAGCAGAGAGCCGGTGACTGACATTCACCAGCTCTCTGCTCACTGAAGACCAAGAACTGAGCAATTGGTGGTCTTAGATCGCTCAGCTCTCAGTGTAGAGGTGGCAGGGGGACAGATGTAGCATCAGATCAATGCTGCATCTACATAGGTAAGAATGTATGTTTATTTTTTTGGATCCCATACTTCTCTTTTAACTTTGATCCCAAGATTTGTCTCCTGGCTATTATGGATGAAGAATACTACCCTCTAGAACTACTTACCCCTATAACAAGACTCTTGTTTTTATACCATAAACTGCTAGCTTACAAATGTCTACCTTCTACTTCTCCCACCTTCGTTTTATGAAAAAAATTGTAGAACACAACCCTGATGAGGGGAAAAAACACTTACTAACACAGGGGGTTCTACAGAGGTTCCTAACACTGTTGGGCCTGTGGCTGTCTACCCCAAGTCTAGTGCAAGCAACCCTGATTACACAAAGATCTCCAAAATGATTTATCTTTATATGTATTGGGGATGAAACAACCAGACGGGTACAACAATGTCCAGCACATATACATGGTTATTTTTTTATTTCCAAAAAATAAAATGATACTATTTGCAGTCCAGTAATTAGTACTAGCAACAATATCATATGTACAACTTGATGGTAGACTCATACACCTTAACAAGAGCTCTGTGGCCATCACCCCAATATGCCAATCTCTCCACTGGCTGCTTCTAGGCCAAAGTATAATTTTCAAACTACTAAAAACAAGATACACAGCCACGCATATCTCAACCCAAGCCCCAAACTACATCGCCAACCTGATCTCAAAATATTACCCAAATCATGCTCTCCGCTGCTGCGCTCTCATTACCTCCTCACCTCCAGAACTTCTCCAAAGCCTCTCCTGTCTTTTGAAACTTTCTACCACAACCTGTCCTGCTATCTCCAACTCTGCCTTTGGAGGTCCCTGAAATTTCATCTTTTTAGGAAAGTCCTTACCTCCACTACCTAAAGTGTACTTCTTCTTCTCCATCTAACCATTGCTCACAGTTTATTACCTTTTGTATCACTTGCCCCTGCTTTTTAGATTGTAAGCTCTCATGAGCAAGGCCCTCCTAATCTTCTTGTCTTGAATTATATTTTAGCTGTACTTTCTCACTTTGTAAAGCGCTGCACAGACTGTATAATAATAATAATTCAAATACAATTTTAACTTTGGAATGAATAATATAACATTCGAGTATAATGTGAAAGAACATTATAATACATGCATAAATTAGGCGGTTTACAGTAGCAGTGTGGTATTTCATTGTAAATTGTATTTTTACACCTCCTTCTAAACTGGATAACTGGGGTGGATGGGATGGGATGGTTTACTTGTGTGAACCTGTGCTACATGGGCATATGGGTGCTGCCACTGTACAACAGGTACACACACTACATGGTCGATATACAATAGGTAGATCTAAGGACTTATGCACATGGACATAAATACAGTATACAGCATATTTTTATGCATGTATTTCCGGTGCCCAGCTGTTGCCTAATTTCATTTATTGAACTATTTTGACAAGATATGCTATATGTGGGTATACTTTCATTTATCGGCAAATGCCTATGAGCATAATTTACCAAACCTGGAAGTTTTGTGCTTGGGAACTTAAGCCCATATGTTTGTGCCCTACCAGGGTATTCTTTCAATATAGGCCAATGGGAAGAATTAGGCACCAGCTGTGGCCCCAAATGCAGGTGTATTTGATGCTGTATGCCCATACACATGTATTTATATCTTTGTGCATGAGCACTAATAACCTGATGGTATGTTTTTGGTCTAGAAGATGAAACCTATGGCACTTTTCCACTGCAAGTACCGGCTCGGCTCCACTTGGCCCGGTTTGCTTTTCCACTGCTGGTACCGCATGGTACGGTGTTGGAACAGTTCGGTACGGTACGGTATGGTTTGCTTTTCCACTAAAGTAGTACTAAAGTAAGTGGGTGGGATAATAACGATTCTCTGACCAATCAGTGGCTAGTAATGACAAACAGTCAGGCTGCATGCAAAGGATTGTGGGATATGATACCGGTACGGCCCTCTTGGAACCACAACTGAGGTGGTACTGTTTAAGCGAGCCGTACCGTTCGGTTCCATGTAGTGGAAAAGCGCCGCCGTACCGTACCGTACCGAACCATTCCTACACCGTACCATGCGGTACCATGAAGTGGAAAAGCACAAAAGCGAGCTGAACCGTTCGGTTCCATGTAGTGGAAAAGCGCCACTGGACACCTAGAAGAATCTCACACAGACAGAGCAATATTATATAATGCCCTTCAAATGTGGGTTCCTAGTAGCGTTGCACTAATACTGATATTAGTGATTGTATTTGTGCAAATGCTCCGATACCACAACTGATGTTTTTTTCTATTTCATTGCAACTTGCATTGACTTCTGTTAAATGAAGTTGCAAGCCCCAATAAAAACGGAGGTCTAAAATGCACTGATCTGCGGCTTTAAAATCGCACTGAAGTAGCATTTCAAAGCAGTAGATCAATGCAATCTGGACCTCTGATTACATTGCAGATTGCAACTTAATTTAACAGAAATCAATGCAAGTCGCAATGAAATCACAAAAAAGAAGTGCAGGAACCTTTTTTGAGTCACGACCATTTGAACAGTTCCATTGCTGGCAATGGGGCGCGACTTGAAATGCCATGACTAATGGCATGACAAACAGCACTGGTATGAACCGTAAGAAAATAAATGCATCCAAGGGCAAAATATTTATGAGTAAATGGTATGGGCGAGTACTTAAAAAAAAAAGTATCAGTGTTTGGTCTTAAAAAAACTGGTATCAGTGCATCCCTAGTTCCTCGTGGAGTCTGGACCTTAGGCCTCAGGGATAGACAGTAGTACTAAAATTTGAACACTCATATGGCGATTTTCCACTGCATGGAACCGAACGGTTCGGCTCGCTTTTGTGCTTTTCCACTGCTGGTACCGCATGGTATGGTGTAGGTACGGTACGGCGGCGCTTTTCCACTGCATGGAACCGAACGGTACGGCTCTCAAAAACAGTACCACCTCGATTTAGGTTCCAAGAGGTACCATACCCGGTACCATATCCCACAATCCTTTGCATGCAGTCACTATTAGCCACTGATTGGTCAGAGAATCCCACTCACCCCGTTGTTATCCCACCCACTTAACTTTAGTACTACTTTAGTGGAAAAGCAAACCATACCGTACCGAACCATTCCAACACCGTACCATGTGGTACCAGCAGTGGAAAAGCAAGCCGGGCCAAGCAGGGCCGAGTAGAGCCGAGCCGGTACTTGCAGTGGAAAAGTGCCAATACTGTCCTTTAAAAAAATATAATACAATTTCCAGTTTCCCAGCTTTTGCCAAACCTAAAGTTACCATGTCTTTGGCTTGGCTTGCTTGGACTTGTAGTCCTTTCCTTGCTGGTTGGCCATGTTTGCAGCCAAGTTCAGTTAGAAAATTTCCATTTCCTAATGTTAATGGATGGAGTAAATTTGTTTCTCCCTTTTTCTGAATTCCAATGGACATCAAGAGCAGCCAAATTATATCATCCATGTAGGAAGGGTGAAATGCCTTCTATGCTAAACAAGGTGTCCAATTGATTAAAGTGGTGTCTGCTGAGAAACAATAAGGGCTCTGTGGGTGTAAACAACAAGCGTATACAATCCAGAAGAAGAGAGAAGAGGGAAAATAAGGAAACTGTATAATGATGCTGACAATTAAAGCAAATATTTGTTTTGGCCGCAAAGAATAGGGATTCCCCAGAGCAGCTAGCTGAGCAAAAGCAAGAATGGTGGGGCAGGGCACTTCTTTTTTCTGGAAGTCAGATAAATTTCATGCTCTTTAACATTTAATGTGACTGCAGGCATTTTAACTGAGCCTGGCTCCTTCCTCTGGCTTTCCCCCCAAATGTGAGGAGAATGACAAGAGCTATAGAAGTGCACCAGGCAGCAGGAGGCTGCAATCCCAGACTCCCCTTCAAGACATGAGAGACACGCCACAAAGCCAAACTTGTCAGAGGTCTTTGATGGAGGGAGTGAAGGAAAAAAAAAAACACATCTTAAAAGACTTTAAGAGATATAGACTAACATTTATTCATTTCCTGCACTTCATGTGGCTCCTTTTGACCATGTATTATATTGTCTTTGCTTTAATTAAAATCTTCCTCTGTAAAGGTGAAAAGCAAAAGTGTTAAAGGGGTCAAAGTTCAACACAGCCATTTGGAAAATAAAAGTGAGAGGTTATTCTGTCATTATTACGGATACCAGGCTCAGGCTAGCTCTTCAGACTTGAGCACGTAAAGGGAACAAAAACTTAAAGTCCATTCAATGGCCAAATTAATCATTTTTTAGCAGCCTTTCTCAACCTATTCAACACAGAGGAACCCTTGAGATAACTTTCTGTACTCGGGAGCTCTGCTAAAAATGACTATATTTACAATTCATTGTACATTAGTGTGATGGTCAGAGGGAAGAATCCTCCTTACACTTGTAGTCATTGGGAATTACCCCCTTACAGAAAGCTAAAAAGATCAAAGGTGTCAGTGGGAACTCATCTGAAAGGCAGAAATTGAGAAATTGCTTAACCACTTGCCGACCGCCGCACGACTATTTACTGCAGCGGTCAGCCCCTCACAGGCAGAGTGACGTAGTACTACGTCACTAGCCTGTGAGGGTCTAGGGAGCGAGCGCGCGCCCCCGGAGGTGCGCTCCCGCCTGGTCATGGACCCCACCGCGCGCGTGACCGGCGGACCCGATCGTCCGCCAGTCACTCGCGATCGTCGGTGGAGAGGGAGAAAGGCAGGCGGCTAATGTAAACAAGCTGCCTGTCATTCTCCCCGGTGTATGAATGGTGATCATACGGTATCTACTATACATCTCAAGCCACAGCCAATCACAGTAATAATCACGCCCCTAGGAACACACATAGCCCCTCCCTCTCAAAAAAATGTTAACCCCTTCACTGCCAGTGTAATTTTACAGTAACAGTGCATATTTATAGCACTGATTACTGTAGAAATGGCACTGGTAACCCCAAAAGTGTCAAAAATGTCAGTCAAGGGTCCGATCTGTCCGCCGCAATGTTGCAGTACCGCAAAAAAATCGCAGATCGCCGCCATTACGCGTTAAAAAAACCCAACAAAAATGACAAAAATCTTTCCCTTTGTTAGTAAACGCGATAACTTTTGCGCAAACCAATCAAAATACGCTTTTTGCTATTTTCTTTACCAAACATATGTAGCATAAAACAAATTGGCCGAAAATGGTAAAACATTTTGATTTTTACATTTTTTTGGGGGGGAATTTTATATAAAAAAATGTGAAAAATATTATTTTTGAAAAATTGACACTCTTTTTTTGTTTATAGAGCAAAAAATAAAAATCGCACAGGTGATCAAATACCACCAAAAGAAAGCCCTGTTTGTGGGGAAAAAAAGAACATCAATTTCATTTGGGTACAGCGTCGCACGACCGTGCAATTGTCCGTTAGCAAAATAGGCCCTGGTCTTTGAGCAGCCAAATCCTCCGGGGCTTAAGTGGTTAAGGGAACAGGATCTGTTTTAGCAAACACTTTAAATGAGTGATGCAGGTAACCTTTAGTAAAGGGAATATGTGGTCTTTCAGGGCCTGATCACAACATTTGCATGGGAGTGCGCTGGACAACCTTACCCAGTGTGGTACCAAAGCAAAGACAAGGTAATTTGCCGTGTACAGTATGCAGATGGTTTTCACCACTTTGATGCTGTGGTATACACTAAAGAAAATACTGTATGTGGTATTTTTTTTTTTTTTCTTAGTGCAGAGTGTTCCTATGCAACTCACTGAATTGCAATGCTGCTGTGGTGAATAGAACTGAATGAAATGAAATGTCGCTTATGGCCTTTTATTCAAATTCTAACATTAAAAAAACGTGTGATGTGCTGAAATCAGCACATCTCCCCTATTTTCCCCAGTGCACACTAATGCCCATGCTGGTGAGAACCAGCCCTTCATTTTTTTTTTTGTAAAGCTTATCAGTGTGGTGAATTCTCTTAGGCCCTGTTCACACCTGAGCGTTTTTCAGCTCGTAAAACGCTCATCTCTGAAGTCTCAAAACGCCCAACATGCAAAATCCCATTTATTTCAAAGGACCCTGTTCACATATGAGCATTTTGTCGCCTGAAGCTCAAAGTACATAAGCTTCTTTTTTGGCAGATTACAAGTATTTTTGTTAGGCTCCTTTCACACAGCAGTCCGTCAAACGGACTCCGCTTTTCTCAGCGAGGGATCGAGCCGCCGATCCCCCGCTGAGCAGGAGGATGACAGCTGTGTCTCCGCGCTGTGTGCGGAGACACAGCTGTCAGTTCCCCATGCATCTCTATGGGGAAAATTGGATGGGAACGGACCGTCAGTCCGTTCTCATCTGATCCTATCCGATCCGATCCGCTGGACGGATGGAAAATAGGGTTTCCATCCGTCCAGATTTGACGGATTGGATCGGATCCGGTGTCAGCGGACATGTCTCCGCTGACATCCGATCCCCCATAGAGATGTATGGGGGGACCATTCAGATCCGCCAAAAAAACAGACAGGTGGATCTGAACTGTGTGTGAAAGGGGCCTTAGATTTCAATGCCTGCCTCCAAACACCTGCAAAAACACCTGAAAACGATATGCACAGGTGTGAACAGAGCCTTGGAGAAGACAAAATTTGATTGCCAAGATTCTCTGTCGTTCTACTTTCCCCCACTTATGTACCATTTCTTATTGTTTAAACAGAGCATGCAAGAATTGTTTGCTGCTCCTGTTACTTTTATTCTTTCAAAATATTAATAAAAAGGATTGAAACAGAAGGTTTACAAGTCTTGTTTTTCTGTATAGTTTGTAATTGTGCCTGTAAATGGAGGCAGCCATATTTATGATTTATAAATGCAGGCACTTTTTCCTTCTCTTCAGTACTGCATCCTACAGTAAGGAAGGATTAGTACCCTGTAAAGTTTTTATTGCGGTGTCCCACTAGATAGATTTAACCCTTACTGTGTCATTTGGACTACTATTACTGAGATAAAAAGAAAAATGATGGAAAATCAAAAATGTAAACATGCCTTAAAAAGGTTTTATTTTATTTCTTTTTTGTCCATAGTGCATGCAGTGCTGGGGCTATCACAGTGCACACAAGTGGATATATACAAGGTGTGTACACAACCAGTGGCCGTACACAACCCTCATATGCTGCGCATTTTGTAGCTTGAAGCTCAAAGGAGATGTACATCCAAAGCTTGTTTGGCTATACATCTCCTATGGATCACAGGAGTGCAATTCGTTCTGCACTCCTGTGACCCGTTTTCAGCAGAAAGCTGAAGTCCGCTCTCTGCTGACGTCACAGAGGTCAGCCCAGGCACCGCATCCTCACGACCACGGAGTCGGGATCTGCCACATGCCTGGACTGACACCTAGCCGCTGACATCCTGAGTCGGCCGCTCCCCGCTCCCTTCCTCAGCTCAGCACTCCTATGAGCGAGGAGGGAGTAGAGCAGTTTGCTGCTGACTGACAGTCAGCAGCTTTCTGCTCAGGGAGCTTTGAGAACCGAGCGAATGGAGGTGTTTGATCACTCAATTCTCAGTGTAGAAGCGCCAGGGGACCGATGCTGCATCCACCTAGGTAAGTATAATTCTCAAAAAAAAAACTAAAACCTTACTTCTCTTTGAAAGCTCCAAAATGCTCTACAACCTGTAGCACCAAGCCCTTCCCGAAACTCAAAAAAGATACACGAGCTACTATTGAATCACAATGAGGCCTTGTTTACTTTAATTAGAGTTTGCAAAAAAACTTGCAAAATCTATGTTACACATGTTTTTCAGGAGCACCCATAAAAAGTCTATAGGCCCAAAATATGTGATCCTACCCCACAGAAGCTCCTGTATGGCACTTCACAAAAAAAACACCTACTTACACTACACTCAAGTGTGAGTGGGGGCTAAAAGGCTGCTGTTTTTTACAACAGTTATCATATAGTTGTCAAGATGCCAGCAAGGCAGGTGAAATGCTGAAGGTAATAATGAATCAAATGGAATTGCTAGTGCCAGCCTTGGTTAATAATTACTCCCTATACTGTGCTCTGAGCAGTCACAATGTGCACAGTGCAGGTATTTAAGAACAGACATGGGGTGCACCACTCTAGAGCTTGAGGTACATTTTTTCTAGTGAATGGTTATTGCGTACCTTTGCTTGACAATGGAGTTGGGGAGGTGATCCCTGCTCTCCAACTAAAGCAGGAAATACCTTACCATTCCTAACTGCATTTCAGCATCAGAGCTTTACACATACCACCAGCCAGATCAAAGTGTTCCTTCTGACCTGACCTGCGTACCGTGCTAGTTAAAATTCCATCATCTTACAGAGAAAAAGCAGCAGGGGCTTATTTAATGAACTGCCCGCCAGCTTACTAGAAGAGGACACTTGAGCATGCATGCAATCAGAGCTGAGGACACATTCATTGATGAGGTGTTGCATGAAAAAGCTCATCTGAATCATGTGCAGCCCAAACATTTATTTTCTTTTCCGTGGGTGTTTTTAGCATTCGACATTGGTCATGGAGAAACAGAAAATCGAGTTTAGTCACTTTCATCATGTACCTTTTAAATAAAGAAATTAATAGCATTATATATATATATATATATATATATATATATATATATATATATATATGTGTTTTTTTTTTTTTGGAAAAAAATGCTGCAAGCTCATTGCTGTGGCCATGCATGGTTCACTTTAATGCCCCCTACCCAACTCTACATTTGCTTGACACCTCTCTGTTTAGCCACCAAAGAAAGATAGCCTTGTGTAAGCTTTTATTTGATTCAGCTGAAGAATACACAGGACTGAGAACCACATACGATGGTCTGGGCCAAAATCAAACACCAGTAATGTCACTCGTGCCACCATAGCCACAAATATATGGTACTTTGATTTTACTCTGGTGGCTGAACAGAGCAGCTTGAAAATAAAGGAAAGGTTGGTATGTGATTCTGTGTTGCGGGTATTAAAGCAAACATGTTGCTTTGCCCAGTATGTAAGCTGAGGTTTGATTGTTGTGAGTTTTTCGTGGTATTGATTTGTATTTTCTATGTATTATTTTATAACATACGCATTTCTTAATATGTTCTGTAATATCTACTTAATAGGCCTCCCTGAGAGTGTATTGTTTCCACAGATAGAATTCTGATCAAGTTCTGCTTAGTGACCCCACCATAGCTTTTACATTTCTGAACAGTCCGAACTGTTTATAGACTGATAGCAATGAATGAATTCACAATTACATTTAAATATGTATTTTAAGACAAAAGAAATGGTCTTATAGAAGGACACCTTTTGTACTTTTGTAGCGGCCCTAGGTTCAGACCTTAACTTAACTTATGTGTATGGCCAGCTATGTTGGGCTGGCCATACACATAAATGTTTCTTTTGTTAAGCCCAACAGGCTGAAGGAGAGAAATAACTCCATTCTTCCATCCATGCTAATTGGCATAGATGGAAGAATCTTCAGTACCAGTACCCGAGGCTGTCAGAACCTCCAAACAAAGCCTGCATCTGATTGGATGCAGGTGTGTTCAGCCCAGAATTTTCTGTCCAACTCCTTGGAAAAAAAAAGTGATTAACCACTTTACCACCGGAGGATTTTGCTGTCTTACGTCCAGGCCACTTTTTGCGATTCGGCACTGTGCGACTTTAACTGACAATTGCGCGGTCGTGCGACGCCATACCCAAACTAAATGTATGTCCTTTTTTTCCCACAAACAGAGCTTTCTTTTGGTGATATTTGATCACCTGTGCGATTTTTACTTTTTGCACTATAAACAAAAAAAAATAGCGTAAATTTTGTAAAAATAACAATATTTTTCACATTTTTTATATGAAATTCCCCCCCAACAAAATGTAAAAATCAAATTTTTTTTAAATTTTTGGCCAATTTGTTTTCTGCTACCTTCGTTTGGTAAAAAAAAATCACAATAAGCGTATTTTGATTGGTTTGCGCAAAAGTTATTGCGTTTACTAACTAAGGGAAAGATTTCTGTCATTTTTGGTGTTTTTTTTTTAACGAGTAATGGCGGCGATCTGCGATTTTTTTTTTTTTGCGGGACTGCGACATTGCGGTGGACAGATCGGACCCTTGACTGACATTTTTGACACTTTTGGGGGTACCAGTGACATTACTACAGTAATCAGTGCTATAAATATGCCCTGTTACTGTAAAAATGACACTGGCAGGGAAGGGGTTAATTTTATTGGAGAGGGAGGGGTTAATGTATGCCTGGTGCTTACTAACATGAGTGGGGGGAGGTGACTGAGTGACACAGGGACAGATTGCATGTTCAGCTATGCTGAACCCTGCAATTTGTCACTGTCCGTCACTTAGGAGGTCCGCCCGCTTTGTTTACACAAGCGGGCGGATCTCCAAACTCGATTCCCCGGGGATCGGGGAAGAGCAGCGGCGATCGCCGCTGCTCCTCCCCTGGCCCGACTCCCAGTGTGAATGAATACAGCGGGAGTGTGCCTCCGGCGGCGCGCGAACGCCGCCCACAAGGGGAGGAGTCCAGCGACGTAGGTCTACGTCGCTGGACGATAACTAACCACTTTGCCGCAGTAGAGCTCGAGTGAGCGGTCGGCAAGTGGTTAAAAAAAAAACTTTTGTTGAGGTGTTTGGCGCCAACAAGGACACCCACGGTATTAATTTTGTCTGATTCCGCCGGAATTGGTCAAACCTCAGTCTGTGTATGACCAGATTTAGACCACCTGGGAGTGATAGGGCCTTTCTGCTGCAGAATCCTACCTACTGTATGTCCATATTGTTCGACCCTTCCTTTCTGCAGAGGTCATTGATTTCTTGTTACTAGTACCAACGGAAATGTTTTTCCCAAAGGCATCACTACTGTGATTAACTACTGATTAACACTGCTGACTATCCCTGGTACTCTTTATTCATCTTATCTGGACTGCTATGATAGTGTTAAAATAAACCTGAACTTTTCCTGGGTAAACTTATCCAGCTTAATGCCAGGCCCCTTCTCTGCATTAAGGTAGTCAGGGAGTGAAGGGAATGTGAGAATAAGGTGCTAAATGGCTTTTAAATTGAACCTGTTCTGTCCTGCAAAGGCAAAGCTCAGGTTCACCTTATGATAACATTTGAATATACAGTCATGGCCAAAAGTTTTGAGAATTACACAAATATTAATTTTCACAAAGTCTGCTGCTTCAGTGTTTTTAGATCTTTTTGTCAGATGTTACTATTTTATACTGAAGTATAATTACAAGAATTTCATAAGTTTTAAAGGCTTTTATTGACAATTACATTAGGTTTATGCAAAGAGTCAATATTTGCAGTGTTGACCCTTCTTTTTCAAGACCTCTGAAAATCATGGCATGCTGTCAATCAACTTCTGGACCACATCCTGACTGATGGCAGCCCATTCTTGCATAATCAATGCTTGGTGTTTGGGGGGGGGGGGGGTGGGTTTCTCACCCTTGATGATTGGCCAAAAGTTCTCAGTGGGATTAAGGTCTGGGGAGTTACTTGGCCATTGACCCAGAATTCTGATGTTTTGTTCCCCAAGCCACTTAGTTATCACTTTTGCCTTATGGCAAGGTGCTCCATCTTGCAAAAGGTGTTGTTCGTCACCAAACTGTTCTTGAATGGTTGAGAGAAGTTGTTCTCGGAGGATGTATTTGTACCATTCTTTATTCATGGCTGTGTTCTTAGGCAAAATTGTGAGTAAATCCATTCCCTTGGCTGAGAAGCAACCCCACACATGAATGGTCTCAGGATGCTTTACTGTTGGCATGACACAGGACTGATGGTGGCGCTCACCTTTTCCTCTCTGAACGTGTTTTTTTTCCAGATGCCCCAAACAATCAGAAAGGGGATTCATCAGAGAAAATGACTTTACCCCAGTCCTCAGCAGTCCAATCCCTGTACCTTTTTCAGAATATCAGTCTGTCCCTGATGTTTTTCCTGGAGAGAAGTGGCTTCTTTGCTGCCCTTCTTGACACCATGCCATCTTCCAAACTCTTTGCCTCACTGTACGTGCAGATGTACTCACACCTACCTGCTTGCATTCCTGATTCCTGAACAAGCTCTGCACTGGTGGTGCCCCGATCCCACAGCAGAATCAACTGTAAGAGACGGTCCTGCTGCTTGCTGGACTTTCTTGGGCGCCCTGAAGAATTCTTCACAAATGCAGTGGAAATGTTTTTTTTTTTTTTTTTTTATGGGATTAGGTTCATTTTCATGGCAAAGAGAGACTTTTCAATTAATTACAATTTATCTGATTACTCTTCATAACATTCTGGAGTATATGAAAATTGCCATCATAAAAACTGAGGCAGCTTTGTGAAAATTAATATTTGTGTCATTTTTTAAAAACTTTTGGCCACAGTTGACCAGTTTAATCACCCATTTTCTAATTTGTTTCCTCACAAGTAACTTTCTTTAATTAATAAAGCGGCCCACTGGTGTCCACTATGATTTTACTGTAGGATCCAGATCTACATCTCCTTGATTGCTGACCATTTAATTATGACCACCCTGCATATGGATTTAGCAAACAAAATATCCAGCTCCATTTTCTGCATGCCTAGATTACACAAACAATGATGGAAGGGCACCCATGTTTTAGTGGTCTTAAATTAGGACATTTTCTTGGTTGGATTTTGTCATTTAAGTGATTTGAAAATCCTCTTTTATATTTTGACTGGCTTACAAAGAAAAAAAAAACACGTTTGTTTTAAGTTCTCTATAAAGGAAATAATTCAAAGAATTCGTGCCATAAAGCTTTTGTGCAGGAGGTTATTGATTTGATTTAAAGTCACCCAGAAAGCTGCACACCTGTCACTTTTAATTGACTTTTACTTTTATTCAGTCATACAATTATAATAAGGGGGGGGGGGTTCCAGTAATTTGATTTTCAATGGTCTTGCCAGAACAGCAATTCATTTTTGTTAAGATCAAGCATTACATTCTTCTCTGCAAAGCAGCTTGTCCTTGTGCGTGTTCCAGAAAATTCCATCATATGTCTGTCACCCGCTCAGAACATCTTGATATCCTTGAGGGGAAGTGGCAGTGCATGGTAAAATATTGTGAATGGAACATGGGGTTAGACCCTCTGAGGGGCGGTCTGGTATTTTCTGTAGTTCATTCCGCCAAGAAGTGCAAATCTACCAGGGATCATTGAACTTAAAAACCTGTTAGCAGCTGGGCTTCAGGTATAAAGAGCAATCATTTATTCTTGCCAACGTCTGTGATTTTTAAAGCACAACTAAAGACTCCTGTATGACGGTCTAAACTAGTACCAAATCCAGTTACTTTGTGATGTACAAGTCCTTTAAAGTGAACAACTAACTTTCTTTACTTTTCCTGACAGAGCCAAATGCTCCTTTGTGTCTAACATGCTCCCCTTTTCCAGATACTGCAGCTCACAAGGGTAGGGTTTCCACAACAGAGACAGTGCTGCCAATCCAGAAGGCTGAGGGCAGAACTATTGATGGCCAGTTGCTAATTGTGCCAGCAATGACAATGCCAATAGCCACACCCCTGCAACCTTTTTTTTTTTTTTTTTTTTTTTAATCCCATTGTAGATCAAGCAGGCAAAACCTACATAAGAGTGGCAACTCTGCTCTGAATTCAGGAGTAGTGCAGCATTGTTGCCACCACATTACAGGAAGCTGCATTAGGTGGACTTTACTGAGAGGATTGACTGGTATTAGTAGGACTTTGCAGCAGGATTAGGAGAAGACTGTACATACATAGTTACATAGTAGTTGAGGTTGAATAAAGACAACAGTCCATCCAGTTCAACCTGTATGTTTAGACGCAATATATATACACAGTTTGTATTTCGAAATGAATATTAGTAGTATTTATTTTTATTGGGAACCCATCGTTCTACTTTAAGGATATGTTATTAAGGGCAGATTTTTGAAGGATGGTTTTTCTATTTGGTGATCCATGTCTATTCTTCTGTGCCTGGATTTCACACACTTTTGCACGTCCATTAAGTAGTTGTTGAATGCCAAAAAAGTCACTGCACATAGGCCTAGTTCATCAGACTCTACATGGAAAGAACAGTCTTTAAAAATTATGTCATCGGTGTTCTCAGCTTTTCCTTCTCCGGTGATCACACTGTTCTGCATTGTGTTCTTGCAGTTCAAAGGACAACAGGCATCAACAGGGGCTGAGTTGTGTTAGATATTTACACTGGTAAGTCATGAGATGAGAATTAACAAAGAAATTGGGTTTTGGCAATTTGCTGAATTTCCACATTGACCAATCACAAATTTAAAGATAGAGTGTACAATTGTGGTATGTTATGTGATAAGTAGAAAAAGAGGGATTGGGTTGTTGAGCAATCCTGTTGGATTTTAGTTTATACATTGGCTAGTCATGGGTTAAAAGGAAGCAGCAAGGAGCTGTCATAAACCATTATACTAGTATACCAGGGGATGAGAGACAACAGAGATATTAAATTGTTTGAGTGTGTTAAAATTTTTACATTGTGTGGTCACAGAAGGAGAGGCAGCAGTAGGGCTGTGTGAGATCTGCACACCTGACCAACTGGGAAAAAAGGCTAATGCTCAAAACATGCTTTATAAGCCAACATTTTGGTCCAGGAATAAGATTCTGTGCTTGAATGATGGCTATCAAAGATTGTGCCTAACTTCTGAGCATAAAGGTATTGAGAGGGAGAGCATGGAGATCTCTTTGAGATGAGAGGTAATACCTACAGTGGGTACGGAAAGTATTCAGACCCCCTTACATTTTTCACTCTTTGTTATATTGCAGCCATTTGCTAAAATCATTTAAGTTCATTCTTCTTCCTCATGAATGTACACATAGCACCCCATACTGACAGAAAAACACAGAATTGTTGACATTGTTGCAGATTTATTAAAAAAGAAAAACTGAAATATCACATGGTCCTAAGTATTCAGACCCTTTGCTCAGTATTTAGTAGAAGCCCCCTTTAGATCTAATACAGCCAGGAGTCTTTTTGGGAAAGATGCAACAAGTCTCTCACACCTGGATTTGGGGATCCTCTGCCATTCCTCCTTGCAGATCCTCTCCAGTTCTGTCAGGTTGGATGGTAAACGTTGGTGGACAGCCATTTTTAGGTCTCTCCAGAGATGCTCAATTGGGTTTAAGTCAGGGCTCTGGCTAGGCCATTCAAGAACAGTCACGGAGTTGTTGTGAAGCCACTCCTTCGTTATTTTAGCTGTGTGCTTAGGGTCATTGTCTTGTTGGAAGGTAAACCTTCGGCCCAGTCTGAGGTCCAGAGCACTCTGGAGAAGGTTTTTGTCCAGGATATCCCTGTACTTGGCCGCATTCATCTTTCCCTCGATTGCAACCAGTCGTCCTGTCCCTGCAGCTGAAAAACACCCCCACAGCATGATGCTGCCACCACCATGCTTCACTGTTGGGACTGTATTGGACAGGTGATGAGCAGTGCCTGGTTTTCTCCACACATACCGCTTAGAATTAAGGCCAAAAAGTTCTATTTTGGTCTCATCAGACCAGAGAATCTTATTTCTCACCATCTTGGAGTCCTTCAGGTGTTTTTTTAGCAAACTCAATGCGGGCTTTCATGTGTCTTACACTGAGGAGAGGCTTCCGTCGGGCCACTCTGCCATAAAGCCCCGACTGGTGGAGGGCTGCAGTGATGGTTGACTTTCTACAACTTTCTCCCATCTCCTGACTGCATCTCTGGAGCTCAGCCACAGTGATCTTTGGGTTCTTCTTTACCTCTCTCACCAAGGCTCTTCTCCCCCGATAGCTCAGTTTGGCCGGAAGGCCAGCTCTAGGAAGGGTTCTGGTCGTCCCAAACGTCTTCCATTTGAGGATTATGGAGGCCACTGTGCTCTTAGGAACCTTAAGTGCAGCAGAAATATTTTTGTAACCTTGGCCAGATCTGTGCCTTGCCACAATTCTGTCTCTGAGCTCTTCAGGCAGTTCCTTTGACCTCATGATTCTCATTTGCTCTGACATGCATTGTGATCTGGAAGGTCTTATATAGACAGGTGTGTGGCTTTCCTAATCAAGTCCAATCAGTATAATCAAACACAGCTGGACTCAAATGAAGGTGTAGAACCATCTCAAGGATGATCAGAAGAAATGGAAAGCACCCGAGTTAAATATATGAGTGTCACAGCAAAGGGTCTGAATACTTAGGACCATGTGATATTTCAGTTTTTCTTTTTTAATAAATCTGCAACAATGTCAACAATTCTGTGTTTTTCTGTCAGTATGGGGTGCTATGTGTACATTCATGAGGAAGAAGAATGAACTTAAATGATTTTAGCAAATGGCTGCAATATAACAAAGAGTGAAAAATTTAAGGGGGTCTGAATACTTTCCGTACCCACTGTACATGTAAGCGTTACATTTAGACACATGTAGCATGTATATACATAACATTAAAGATATATCTAATTGTATGTCTGCTTTAAATTCAAAATATAGTCTAATATAATAACCAAGTAGTAAAATGTTACAGTGCACCTCTAACCACTGAGACAATTTTGTGAATGATGGACTTTTTCTAGCTCAGTGACAGATGGCCCTGGAAATGAATGTATAGTACATTTTTGCAAGTGTAGACATGCTAGTCTTTCCTTGTGCTAGGGTCTTCATGTTTTCATCACATAGACTACAAAGGTGGTTACAGTACAGGACAAGCTGCAACTTTGAAGGACTAGTGGCACCGGTCACGGGCCAGACAAACTTAAGATTTACGGGGTATTCAAAGAGATCTGAGTGTAGACAACCATGAGTGATCTGGAAGCATCCCCATTCATCTATTCACTTTGCGCATCCTCTCCTGCGTAGATTATGTTATCTTGAGTCCATGTGCAGACCATGTGTCACTCGTCCAATAAAGATATATAGCTTTTTGCAGGAGGAGGACTTGAAATGCTTAAGTTGCAGGTTTTAAATCAATTTGAAGGACCTTCCCTACAGATGTTGCCTCATATAACAGAGCAACTCAAGGAAATGTAATGAGAACTGCTGCTGATATTCAATATTGAGAATGAAGGTAGCATCTGGCATTACAAAGGAATATACGGCGTGAATAAAGATTGCTCAGAGATTATGATTATGAGTGAGACCTCTCAGATCTTCTCAAATCAAGTTCAGGCAAACAGAGGAACTTTGCAGTACCTAGGCAGGTGAAAGGTCATTTCCCAGAGGCTAATGCCTAAAAAATAAATAAGTAAATTGAAGCATAGGAACATAAAATAAAAGGTGATTATTGTCCATATATTTTTGTTTAATTTTTCCACTGAATGGAAGATAACTGGTTTCTATGAGTAGCAGCTTAGCTTTAAGCTTTTTTCATCTTGACTGTGGATAGAGTACTGTCTTGACGTCTTGGATAGAGTAAGGGAGGGTTAAAACCCATGTCAACTCCCAAAAAAAGTTTTGCCTTTAGTTTCGCTTTCAAGTACTCAAAATGTTATATGTTAGAAAGCAGAGGACCTGTACGGTGATGGTGGCAAATGTATATATTGCATGATGTTTGCACAACAAATCCACTAAAATTAACTATACTGCACACACAAACAGCAAATAACATTTTTTGGTAATATTTAAAAGAAGATAATGCACAAAGGGAAAAAATAGCCAAATATGTTGAGTCTTAAAATTGTGTACACCCACGAAACTGTGAAAAATTGAAGATGCTCACCACCATAGGTTAATTATTCTTTTCATTGTGGCATGTGCAATGATACCCAATATGTGTTACCTGAACACAGTATGCACACTAATGTGTATCCTAGGTATTAATATGGGAAGGGTTCTTTTAAATTCTTTTTTATTAGAGTTTATTATTTTAAAACACCTATTACGTTTTTTTCACTTAACCTTATTGCTATCACACGGGGTCTGGAAAGCATCTGGGGTCTATTAGCCTTCTGATGTCTCCCATGCCTTCTGCCCTAGCAGACTGAGCCAGAGCCACTGGGTTTGACAGCTCTGAATACACAAGGGCTCAGAGCTGAGCACCTCTGGGTTCATGCCACAGATGGGAAATAATTAACCTTTTAAACCTTTCAATGCCGAGTGTGGGACAAATCAATGGCAGTGAAATGGTTAGTTATAAAGTTTGGCCATTTGGCTCTGTGTCCCATTGGAGAGATTTCACTTCCTGTTCCATAGCTACAACTTGATGGGAGAGGAAATTCCATGAAAGTGAGGGAAATCCCTCATTGTCACCAACGTTAGTGTTTCCATTGAGAGATTTCCCTTTATCCCTGTTCTTCTGACAAGTAAAAATGTGAGATTTTCTTTCATTTTGACTCGTGCTGATAACAGTAATCAGCACAATTAGAGAGGCTGAATCTCCCTAACAGGGACACTTTTTGAGCCTTCAATGTCGGCTCTTCCTATCATTGTGAAGCAGAATTCACCAAGCGTTGGATTGTTCACCCACTAATAGGGAATGTGAGCTGGGTTTAGACCGTCGTGAGACAGGTTCGTTTTACCCTACTGATGATGTGTTGTCGCAACTCAAGTCCCACTAGGGTGAACCAGGCCCTAATGAACATATGACTGAATGATGTGGTAAGTCATATGTGGAATTTAGCCTGATATACAAAAATGGAAGAAATAATAATGACTATTTTAACCATAGCAGCCAATCCAATATCAAACATCATTTTTCCAGACTTACAAAGTAACATTTTGATTGATATTTTATAGCAACACCTCCACTTTTCCAGTGACGCATTTAGCATCTATTTAGCATCTCCGAATATTCTAGGTGACACGTAGCTCTTCCTCTAGACTATCCTCATAGAAGCCACATACATATTAACCACTTGCCGACCGCCGCGCGACTATTTACATCGGCGGTCAGCCCCTCACAGGCAGAGCGACGTAGGGCTACGTTGCTAGCCTGTGAGGGTCTAGGGACCGAGCGCGCGCCGCCGGAGGCGCGCTCCCGCGCGGTCACGGACCCCCCGCGCGTGTGACCGGTGGACCCTATGTCCGCAGGTCACTCGCGATCGTCGGGTGGAGAGGGAGAAAGGCAGGCGGCTAGTGTAAACAAGCCGCCTGTCATTCTCCCCTGTGTAGAAACACTGATCATACGGTTCTACTATGTAGGACCGTTGATCACTGTTCCTACACCTCAAGCCACAGCCAATCACAGTTAGAATCACGCCCTGTGATACACATAACCCCTCCCTCTCAAAAAAGTTAACCCCTTCACTGCCAGTGTAATTTTACAGTAACGGTGCATATGTATAGCACTGTTTACTGTAGAAATGTCACTGGTAACCCCAAAGTGTCAAAAATGTCAGTCAAGGGTCCGATCTGTCTGCCGCAATGTCGCAGTCCCGCAAAAAAAATTGCAGATCGCCGCCATTACGCGTTAAAAAAAAAAAAAACAACAAAAATGACAAAAATCTTTCCCTTTGTTAGTAAATGCAATAACTTTTGCGCAAACCAATCAAAATTCGCTTTTTGCGATTTTTTTTTTTTACCAAACATATGGTAAAAAAAAAATTGTCCCAAAATGTTAAAAAATTTTGATTTTTACTTTTTTTTGGGGGGGAATTTCATATAAAAAAATGTGAAAAATATTGTTATTTTTGCAAAATTGACACTGTTTTTTTGTTTATAGCGCAAAAAGTAAAAATCACACAGGTGATCAAATACCACCAAAAGAAAGCTCTGTTTGTGGGAAAAAAAGGACGTCAAATTTGTTTAGGTACAGCGTCGCACGACTGCGCAATTGCCCGTTAAAGTCACGCAGTGCCGAATCGCAAAATAGGCCCTGGTCAGGAAGGGGGTAAAATCTTCCGGGGCTTTAGTGGTTAAAGAGGAGGAGATGAATGATACAGATGACCGAGCCTAAATCTCTGGCTGCTGTGGCTTAGCGACACTCCTTCAAATGATACTAAAATCTCCATATTTGGGGAAAAAAGGTCACCTGCCCCGCTTTCCATAAAGTTCCTTACAAATCTACAGGTGCCTCTTAGAAGAGCATTTGGAAAACGGGCATCTGCTGCATTGCTGTCTAAGATGGTTGACAAATGAAACAATGAGTTTATTATGTCAAATGCTTTGACAACAAGCAGATGGAATGGAAGTTTTGCTAATTTGGAGTTAATACACCAGCGGGATGATGGGTGGGGTTGGCTGCGTAATGCAAACACTTTTTCTTATTGCAGGAAAAAACATCTCAAAGTTCCAGGTTTGTTATAACAACATCAGAACAAAGCATATTTTGTTTGCATCTAATTTTATGCGGTGCACTTGTAACAAATTGATTTAAGTGCACTTTTGGAGAGTGAGAGAGCAAGACCGAATTGATTTTGTGGTCAATGAATTGACTTCCATGACGAGACTGAGGTTTGAGAGTTTTTTTTTTTATGCTAACAAGCAACATAATCTTATTCAGATGGGGAATGATTGATGTTGCTTTACTTTAATGTACTACATATATTACACTGGGTGCAGACCTGCTCTTTGATTTTGACTCTTGATACAAAATATGGACCTTTTATGATAATTGCCTTTAACATTCCTGGGGAAAAAAGCAAATTACAATCTAAAAAATAAATATAGTCAGACCCAAACTATGTATACACATTTTATGTATCATTACAGCATCAAATAAATAAGCATTTAAAATAGTTTCATATAATATATAGTAAACAGAGTTGTGAAAATAATATGAATTATTACAGTCCTGTCGTGAGGCATAATTTGTTTAGCGTGTACTCAAGTGCTTATATTTGTTATGTAAAATCTGATCTAGATACAGTTACTTCACATGCATCCCGTGTTCCTAAATGTAACCAGTGGGGCTGTTTAGATCTTGGAAAAAAATATGAAGTTTGAGAAATACGAGCTTTACTTACCAGAACAGGGCAGAGGGTGGTGGTGACGGGCTGTAGTCCATAGCATCCAATCATAGATACATTTTTATGAGTCTGACACTGTAGACTTTCTCATTTGTTCTTATTGATAACTCTACAGCTTGGCTTTTTTTTTTTTTTTAACTGTGTTAATCACATGAGTACCAACCTGTATTTACCCCTTCTTTACAGAACATTTTTCAGTATTCAGTGCTGTCATTTTGACTGACCGTGACGAGAGTTTGAGTGACAGATACTTGGTAACGCAACACTGTACCCAACTGAATATTTGAAACAATGTTTGTTTTATTTTTAACTGTATAAAGGAAAATATACACATCACCAGCTTCGTCTCAAAATACCAACCTAATCGCTCTCTTCGTTGCTCTCAAAACCTCCTGCTCTCTAGCCCCCTCGTCACCTCCTCCCATGCTCGCCTCCAGGACTTTTCCAGAATCTCTCCAATCCTATGGAACTCCTTACCCCTATCTGTGCCATTATCTCCCACCCTTTTAGCTTTTAGGCGATCTCTGAAAACCCTCCTTTTCAAAGAAGCCTATCCTACCAGCCCCTAATAAATGTACCTCCATTTTCTCCATCAACCCATCCCCCACGGTTATTGCCTTTTTGTTTCACTTTACCCTCCCTTCTAGATTGTAAGCTCTAACGAACAGGGCCCTCTATTTCCTCCTGTTCTGAACTGTATTGTAACTGTATTGTCTTCTCTCAAATTGTAAAGCGCTGCGCAAACTGTTGGCGCTATATAAATCCTGTATAATAATAATAATAATAACATTTGGGTTTACTTAGGCTGGCCATACATGTTCAACTTTCTTCTACAATTTTCCTTTAGATTTACCAAAAACCATATAATATGAGGTCAAAACTAAACAACTTTCAATTGTGTCCAATTAGGCAGGCCCTGGCACTACATAGTTTAAGATAAATCTAAAGGAAAAGTGTACAAGAAGATTGAACATGCATGGCCAGCCTTACTTTTAGGCCCCTTTCACGCATGCTGACTGTTCAGATCCGCCTGTCAGTTTTTTAGGCGGATCTGAACAGATGCCCCATGCATCTCTATGGGGCAGCAGATGGGAGCTTCCTCCAATGTGTATGGGCTGAGGTTTGTTCTTACTACTAGTGTTTACACTTGTGATGACTGTAATTAGTTCACATTGATTACAAGGTACATCGCCACTCTGTACATCATGTGAATAGAAAAGCAGGTGCGCTAAAATTATGTGGGTCAATCAAGAAAACAGTAGTGAACCACTTATGTGATATCAAAATGATCAGTCACATAACTTATAATAAACCAATAAATAACTTTCTGATGTGACTAGTAAACCAACAAAGGAAAACAAGTAGGATCAGCAGTATTGGTGATTGAAAATTGTACACATATGTGAAAAAACACAAACTGGTGACAATAGTGACAAAAATATATAAGGTGAACAGAAAATCACAGGTATATACGAATAAATTAAGGTGCAAAAGTCCAAAAAAGTCTGTGATGTATCAAAACATTTGGAAATGACTTCTTGGTGACAAATCCACAGCAACTCAAGATGCAGTAAATCCCACCACCATAACTGGACTGGCCCCTTACCAGAATAAAATAATTTTAAGGGCGTGTAGATGTTAAGATCCAGATTAGAAGGAATATGCCCAAGTGAGGATGGGGTATTGGTAAGTAATCCCTCTTAAGGAAAAGGATAAGCCTCTTACCAGATAGCCAATGGCATAGGGCTAGTCAATAAACTCCCCTGGTGATGGATATCCTCCTCACTGGTCAACCTGAATCTGGATCGATCCCCCCTGGTGCCGATAATCGGGCCCTCACAATGTATCATGAAATAAAGACCAACCAATAGTGCAGTACCTTCCAAACCGTTTAATCACAAATAAAAGGATGCACTTACATTTAGCGTCTTTAAAACATACAGGGACTGGACCGAGGGATGGATGGCCGTGACCGCCTGCAGCGCGGTCCGCGGCGATGAGTGGTGACGATGCGGCGCTCCTCTCTGACGCGTTTCCTCCTAATGCGGACGTCAATGGAGACGTACATCATGACTGTGATCTGAGCTGTCCAATGACGACTCAAATCACAGGAATTCATGGGTGCACTAGCCACCCAAATGTGTTCTCGGAAGTGCTATTTATAAGTGACACTCTAGAAATACATATCCACCTTTCCGACCTTTTTTTTTTATTTTTTTTTTTACAATATGGCCGTATGAAGGTGGTTAAGGCTGAACTTAACCCTCCTATGTTTTACAGCCATGGAAGCTGCCAATCTTAACCAGTTCTGACCGGAAGGGTTTGCCCCCTTAATGACCAGGCCATTTTTTTGCGATTCGGCAAAATTGTGTGGTCGTGCGATGCTGTACCCCAATAACATGTCCTTTTTTTCTTTCTTTTTTTCTTTTGGTGGTATTTGATCACCTGTGCGACTTTTATTTTTTGCGCTATAAACAAAAAAAAGAACGACAGTTTTTTTTCAATATTTTTCACATTCTGCTATATAACATTCCACCCCCCCCCCCAAAAAAAAATAAATTAAATTATTATCAAATGTTTTCATCCTTTTAGGCCAATTTGTATTTTTGGTAAAAAAAAAAAAAAAAATCGCAATAAGTGTATTTTGATTGGTTTGCACAAAAGTTATCGCATCTACAAACTAGGGGAAAGATTTGTCATTTTTATTGTTTTTTTTTTTTTTTTTACTAGTAATGGCGGCGATCTGTGATTTTTAGCGGGACTGCGACATTGCGGCGGACAGATCGGACCACTAACTGACATTTTTTACAATTTTGGGGGACCAGTGGCATTACTACAGTAATCAGTGCTAAAAATATGCACTGTTACTGTAATAATGACACTGGCAGGGAAGGGGTTAACCTAGTGGGTGATCAATGGGTTAAATGTAAGAATAGGGGAGTGGTTACTAACTGTGGGGGGTTGGGCTTTTGAAATGATCATAGAGACCTGTGATCCTATATAGAAGAATCAAAGGTGATCTGTGATCATTCGAGAGAGAAGAACGGTCAGCTGTGTTTAAAACAGCTGCCTGTCCTTCTCTCTCAGCGGGGAGCGATCGTGGGTGGCCGGCGGCAATCGGTCCCGCCAGCCTTGTGCATCGGCATTCCCTAGCACCAGGCGCGCGACCGACGTAGTACTATGTCGGTTCGTGCAGAAGGGGCTGCCTGCCACAGTAAAACTGCGGCGGGCGGTCTGGAACTGGTTAAAGGAGAAGTGTGGGAATACAAAAAAAAGAACATACATACTCCCCTCCCTGCTGCAGCATCGGTGTAATGTTGCAGCTGTCCCCCACCAGTTTTAAGCCTGAGAACTGAATAATCATATGACTGCTGACTGCTCAGTTCTCGGTTTACTCTGAGCAGAGAGTGGTGACTTTCAGTCTCTACTCTGCCCTGCCATGCAGGAGAGGAGGCTGGAGTAACTGGCTCAGGCTCTCAGTGGAGATCTAAAAGGCTGGACCAGCTGCCAATCAGGCATCTTGTTGGATCCCAACATTTTTGGAGTGGCTGTGACATCAGCTGGTGGGCTCCCCTCCTCATTGGCTAAGACATAGCAGTGGCCCCATTGGCTCCCACTGCTGTCAGTTAGCCAATGAGGGGAGGGGGGGGGCAAACCGCAGCTCCGTGTCTGAATGGATACACGGAGCTGTGACTCGGCTCGGGTGCCCCCATAACAAGCTGCTTGCTGTAGGGGCATTCAACAGGAGGGAGGGGCCAGGAGAGCCGAAGGGGGACCCGAGAAGAGGAGGTAAGTATAAAATGTTTGTTATTTTTATTTAAAAATGAAAACAAGACTTTACAATCACTTTAAGTCCCCATTCACACTAGCGCGACTTGTCAGGCGACTTGGTCGCCTGACAAGTCACGGTGGGTCGCCTGCCATTGATTAGCACAGGACCCGTTCTAATAGGAGCGACACAAGTCGCTCCGACTTAGAAAAAGGTTCCTGTACTACTTTGGGGCGACCTGGAGGCGACTTGCATTGACTTCAATGATATGAAGTCCGTGCATGTCGCGCAGAGGTCACGGTGCACTTCACAGGTCGCCCCAGCAAGTCGCGTCGCCCCTGTCTGAACGGGGTCTTAGGCAAGTTCAGGAGAGTTTTGCATTTTTTCTGCCAGAAAGCTCCAATCAGAAATGTTTAAGCCAGTGTACATGGATCCTAAGTGGAGTCCAGGTAATTCCCACCTGAGCAGGGCCAATGCAAATGAATAAATTAGATAAATGGCTAACTTAGCCCACTTATAGATTAGGAAGCTCCATGCAGTGTCCATATCAGTGTCCTATCTTCCCTAGGATTTATTTGCTGTTTTATTCTGTAAGATGTCCTCATGTTTCTTGTATTTTTTTCACTTGCAAAGGTATTGCTCAGATGTGGACTGAATGAACCTCACTTAGGATAGTTGATATTTTATAGAAGTCTAATAAACCTCATTTATCTTTGCAGTTAAGAATTTTTTGCTTTCTACTTTAAATATTTTCATAGTTTAGTGTCTTAATGGTGTACATTCAAATAAAATGTATTTTGTGCTTATCTGTATAGGTTTGTGGCAACATACAGGAAGTTTTTTTTGTGCATTGCTGGCATCTTGTTGAGAATGCACAATCCCCTTCTTTATATATAGCGTACAATTCATAGCAATGGCACAATTTGTCAAGTGCCTATAAATATCTAAGCAATGTGTAGATAAATGCAACACTTCATATGACCACTGGGTGGCAGGAGTCTTAAATTGAAAACCTACCTAATAGACCATGCTTGACTGGGATAAAGATGTGCTATATATGTGTGTATCAAAATTTTGTGTTATGTCTGAAAAAAGAAAGCAAGAGAAGCATTTGTTAGGTCAGGACGAGCATAGGATTTCTTTTTTATATTTTGATGCTATACTTTAGATACCTCTGTCAGGTTAGGAACCTACAAATTTCCAGTACTGCATACATTTAGTGGTTATCTGTGGGTCTACATCTGATAAAGATTTCTGGGCACTATTATATTGGTGTACTCATATATGGCTTTCTGATTCTAGGTTTTAGCAGCTGACAATTTTTATTTATTTATTTTTTTACATATTGGGTTGGGCAATGCGACATGGGCGTAAATGAGTACTAGGTGCAGATTTTAGGTTGAAAATTATTACCATACTTTCTCAATACCTAGAGCAGTATTTTTAACCACTTTACCATCAGAGGATTTTCCTGCTTTACGTCTAGGCCACTTTTTGCAACTTGGCACTGCTCGACTTTAACTGACAATTGCACTGTCATGCAACCCTGTACCCAAACGAAATTTACGTCCTTTTTTGCCCACAAACAGAGATTTCTTTTGGTGGTATTTGATCACCTCTGCGCTTTTCATTTTTTGCGATATTAATAAAAAAATAGCAAAAATTTTGCGAAAAAATTAACATTTTCTACTTTGACAGTTAAAAAATATCCAATATATTCAATGTTTGTCATATATTTAGGCCAAAATGTATTTAGCTACATGTCTTTGACAGAAAAATCCTCAATGAGCGTATTTTTAACCGCTTTAAGACGGGAAGATTTTACCCCCTTCCTGACCAGGCTATATTTTGCGATTCGGCACTGCGTTATTTTAACGGACAATTGCGCGGTCATGCAAAGCTGTACCCAAATTTAATTTATGTCTTTTTTTTCCCCACAAATAGAGCTTTCTTTTGGTGGTATTTGATCCCCTGTGCGATTTTTAATGTTTGAAAAAAAGAGCGACAATTTTGAAAAAAAAAAAAACAATATTTTTTACATTCTGATATATAACATTCCCAATAAAAAAAATCTAAATTTTTTAACATTTTAGGCCAATTTGTATTCTGCTACATATTTTTGGTAAAAAAAAAACACAATAAGTGTATTTTGATTGGTTTGCGCAAAAGTTATCGCGTCTACAAACTATGGGAAAGATTTGTCATTTTTATTGTTTATTTTTTTACTAGTAATGCCGACGATCTGCGATTTTTTTTTTTTTTTTTTTTGCGGGACTGCGACATTGCGGCGGACAGATCGGACCCCTAACTAACATTTTTGATAGTTTTGGGGGTACCAGTGACATTACTACAGTAATCAGTGCTATAAATATGCACTGTTATATAATAATGGCACTGGCAGGGAAGGGGTTAACTTTATTGGTGATCAAGGGGTTAAATGTATGCCTCATGCTTACTGACGTTTGTGGGGGAGGGGATTGTGTGACACAGATCGCAGGTTCAGCTATGTTGAATCCTGTAATCTGTGACTGTCTGTCACATAGGAGATCCGCCCACTTTGTTTACACAAGTTGGCGGATTTCCACACTGGATCCCAGACGATCGAGGAAGAGCGGCGGTGATCACCGCCTTTCCTCCCCTGGCCCGACTCCCGCTGTGTCTGAATACAGCGGGAGCGAGCCTCCGGTGGCGCGCGAGCGCCGCTGAGAGGAGGCGTTGTCCAGCGACGTAGATTTACGTTGCTGGACGATAACGGGCCACTTTGCCGCAGTACCCTCAACGTGAGCGGTCAGCAAGTGGTTAAATGCTGTCCTATGCAGATAATGATTATTGAACAAAAGTTTTTGTTTTTTTATGTAAAAAATACAAGATACACAAACTGCAAAAAGGGAAAAAGAAGGGATACAAGAGAATAAAATAATATTTAATTAGGACATGCTGAAATGCAATATATACTTTTGTCTGTGACATTGTGGGTTTTACGTTACTCGAACATGTCCAATAATGAAACAAAGGATTTTTGTGAAGTCTGATTCAATTAGTTTTGATCACAGAAAAGAAGACAATTATGTACATTATAATTCTGTGGAGGAATCTCTGTAATCTTCAATGTAAAAGAACTTTAATGAAAACAACTAAAAATAACAGTTAAGCTAATCTAACGGTAAATTAAAGCTGAAGATTAATTATGCAAAGTGCAGTATGTGCTATAAAATTGGCAAGCTGGTTCAATAATATCAATCCTTAATTTAACTCCATAATCAATGCTATGTCTGCTGTGACAGTCTGTTCAGCAGAGACCTGCAGTCTATACACAATACATCGGCATGGAATGTTTTCTGTTCTTGCAGATTGCAGCGTGACAACAGCTGGCCTTCTACATATTCTTTGGTCCATCCAACACGTCTTCCTCCCTATTGCCCAGGTCCTGACCTGCACCAGGATTGCCCATTTGTCATAACATTTAGATTCAGAGAGATATGGACATTTTTAACATTTCAAAATGCCCATATGCTGGGGATAGTAGAAATGACTGTATGAAAGCCAAATCGATATGTGTTGGCAGCTGTCTTCTATTTCTAATGTCCATGCTGGATATGGTCAGTTGGCATCTACAATCCTAGCTATCTCATATGAAGTCCAAGTTTGCCCAAAGACAAGCCAGTTAAATAAAACCTTTACAGAGAGAAATACACTATATCACCAAAGTTTTGTGGACATCCACCAGGTGATAAGTTCAGGTGTCAGAGATGTATAGTAACTAAGTAGAACTACTTCACTACTGTACTTAAGTACCGAAAGGCAGGATCTGTACTTTCCTAGAGTAGAATTTTTTTCTCCTACTTCCACTTTTACTTCACTACATTTTTTCAATGATTTCAATACTTCTACTCGAATATTTTTTTTTGTGCTGCATAGTTACTCGTTACAATTATAAAAATTACCACTGCCAGAACAGTAGATGGCAGGTTTCATGAAGCTCAAAACATGTGTATTATCAGCGCATACGAAAATAAATGCTACTGTATGTATAAATAAAAGCTGCATTTGAAATAATAAAAAACAATATGATGTTCAAACTTTTGACTTCTTTCTATAAAAACGACATAACACAGTACTTGTACTTTTACTTTCAGTACTTGAGTAGCATTTTTTTTTCAAAACTACTGGTACTTTTACTTTCAGTACTTGAGTAGCAAAATTTAAAAAAAAACAACTTGCAATACTTAAGTACAAAAAATGTTGAATACTTTAGTACTTCTACTCAAGTCACTTTTTGATCGAGCACTTCCACTTCTACTCAAGTCACTTTTTGATCGAGCACTTGTACATTTACTCAAGTATGGGTTTCGGGTACTTTATACAACTCTGTCAGGTGTTTCCAGTGAAAGGTACTGTTAATGCTACAGCATACAAAGACATTTACAAAATTGTGCACTTCCAACTTTGTGGAAACATTTTGTTAAGGTCTTTTTCTGTTCCAGCATTAATGTTCCCCTGTGCAGAAAGTCCGCTCCATAAAGATAAAGTATGGTGAGCTGGGTCTAGAGGAACTTGAATGGTCTGCACAAAGCCCTGACCTCAACCTTTAGGATTATTGGAATGCAAATCAAAACCAAGGTCTCCTCGTCCAGTTTTAGTACCTGACCTCACACATTTTCTTCTGGCTGAATGGCAACAGGTTCCCAGAGACACACTTCAAAATCTTGTGCAAATCTTTACCTGAACATTGAGTGCGGGTATAGCTGCAAAGGGCTGAGCCAACTTTATAAAAGAAGTTTATGGTTTTGAAGAATGTCCAACAAGCTCATGTAGGTGTGATGGTCAGGACAGGAGTCCACCAGCTTTTGGCCATAAAGTGTTTGTAAGTGGTCATTGCTCACTTTCTTAATGAAAACTGTAGTTCCATGATTCTCTCCAGCTTCAATAATTTCTTAGTGAGCGTTAATGTGAATTTTTACATGTATTGTGTTAAGTCAGCCCATTCACTTGAATGGTCTGCCTACTGCACCATAGTGGCACCAAAGAAATGCATGTACCTACATTATAATAAAGTGGTTCTAAAAGTCAATTTTTTTTTTTTTTTTATATTAATGTATTCCCTGTATTAAGGTTAAAAAACGTTTTATGACGTTCTGCCCCCCCCCCCTTCCCTGTGTGAAGGGGAAGAGAGGGGAGAAGAGATCCAGCACTGTGCACAGCTGCATCTCTTCTCCCCCCTCTTCATCCTCATACAGGGACCCATTGGCTCTTACTGCTGTCAAGCAAATGCAGTGAGGAGAAAGTGGGGGGCAAGGATAAACCCCGCTGTGTGCATCTATGGATTGTGGCTCCTTAGACAAACATCTTGGGAGCTAGCAATGGGGGCAAACAAAGAAGAGGGGGAGCCAAGATCGCTGGCAGGGGACCCCAGAAAAGGAGGTTTGAGCTGCTCTGTGCAATACAATTGCACGAAGCAGGCGAGTAAAACATATATATAATTTAAAAAAAAAAAAAAAGTTTCCAAGGGATTGGTGCACACATGTGTTGGGGTGCTATTAGGAATGGATGAAATTGGAAGAAACGCATTTCCCTGCACTGGGTCTACCCTCAGTGCATAAATGTTAACAGAGTCTAATCCAAAACAACTGTGCAGGTTAGGAAGCCAGAGTGAAGTCCGAATTCCTGATCTATCTGGCATAGGAGGCAGACATCACAATTACACTCTCCGAATTTTCACAATATAGGGTTATCTTTTTTTTTTTTTTTGCAATATAGTTAATTTTTTTGCTTTTTTACTCTTTCATGTATCATAGAGATTTTATTGGCTATAGTGGCTTAGCTTTTCGTTCTTTTAAAGTTTTATTGCATCAATATTTTTCAAACACCTTTTTTAATCTTTTACTGCATCCTTCTGCTTTTTTTTAACAAGCTAAATGAAATCATAGTTTGACCCTTGTCTTTTCTGCGTTATCACATGTCGAAAATGACTCAGTTTTCCATCACGGAGCATTATTTTATCATGCCATCTTATGAGAGGCGATCAAGTCTTTTGGAAAAGAAAACTACATCAGCTTTCTATATCTCTTCCCAGCAGTGTTTCAGCAATTTTGCCCCCCCCCCCCTCCCTTAACCGATATGGGGACGCATAAGTCATTAACCATTAGTCTGGGCTTTGAAACAAGTGGATGGAACTGGAAATTTATGATTGTACTGGCAGACTTTTAGGAAGGTTAAACCGTAGAGGGGGGAATAAAATTACTGGTAATTAAATTTGCAAGCAGGTTGCCATCTCGCAAAGATTTATTGCTCCTGCATGGTAGATGGTACATCCCTTTGAAACACAAACTGGAATACAATGAGGAATTGGCTGGCTTTCTTTTTTTTCTTTTTATTCTTTTACATAATTAAGCTCTCATTCTTTTTTGGAATGCTGAAGCAGCATTTAAAGGAAAGTCATAAATGAATCTATAAATAAGATGGCATTACCGCAAGGACATTATTGTAATGACTCGAAGCAATAGCTTAGAATAATAGCTAGTGGCCTTTATTGTCTGGCAGGTCTACTGAGATGAGCTGCAAGACATTATCTCTCTCTCTCTGTTATGTCTATACAGTGCAGAGGAGCAGAACATCTCACAACATATGCTCCTTCCTCTATTCTACAACACACTCTAATGTATGTCTTGACTTCTTTTAGTTTCCATATGCTGCAGAATAATAATTACACGTAATAGTGTCAATGCCTCACAGCAGAAAAATCAGAATCTTGTAACTGTCACGTTAATGAACACTAATCCCTGTATTAAAAAGCTAGGGAAAGTGGAAAAAAGTCTTGGCGTTTCTCTTAGCAACCAACCTATATATATATATATATATATATATATATATATTTATTAATTTTTTTTTTTTTAGGTAAGTGTGTTATTAGCTCTGTAAATTTTTTGCAGCCATGCTGTCAGCACACTGGCGCATGTCTGCATCTTTATGTTAGTCATATATGGATCTATCCTTGCCTTTTATTAAATGACCATTATAGTAGTCTGCTTACCTCTTGCAACTATCAGTTGTTTCACCAGAATATTGATCATTCTTGAAGGATTTTTTTAGCTAGTTTCAAAAAAGGAGAGGAGATTTGCAGGGTGACACCGGGCTAAGTCCCTAGAGTGCCATCATTCCAAGTCAGCAATTAACTATAACAGAAAAAAAAGAAAAAATAGAAACTTCCTAATAATATAAATTTTGAAAATAAAATGTAATACATATTATATATATATATATATATATATAATATAATATAATATATATAATATTATAATATATAATTATAATATATATAATATTATGTATGCTATAAAATATATAAATAAATAATAAAAGGATATCAATTTTAAACTGTGTGAATATAAAAAAATATAGAAAATATAAAAATATAAACATTGTTACATTGTGTATATATATATATATATATATATTGTATTTTCTGGCATATAAGACTACTTTTGAACCTCAAAAAAATCCCCCAAAAATGGGAGGTTGTCTTATACGCCGAGTATAATATCTCCAAGATAACCTAAGTATAAGTATTACCGGTAGATCATGTAATAGGGGGGTCGTCTTATACGCCCAGTTGTCTTATACGCCGGAAAATACGGTATATAAAAATAAAAATATATATTTACATTATACTGAGTGTCCTAGCTCAAAGATAACAGATTACAGTCAACGCGTTTCGTAGATCGCTCCACTTCAGCAGTGAAAGGGTTATAGGGGCATTCATGCAATTCCACTGATCTCTGTTTAATGGTCACAATTTCTTTGTAGAATTCTATGGTTACAGCAATCTAAAGACATACGGATTTCCACAAGGAATTGGATTACTCCTATACAGGACTAAAGGATAGAGAGGAACAGGAAATAACATTGTCCTGCCACAAGATCTAATGTTGGAGGAGTCTTCCTCCCTTCCACAAAATAGAAATGAGCCCAAAGAGCAGCATTCATTTGATTTGCATTAATGATGGGAACAATTACAATTGTTTTCAAGCTGATCATACAGTGGTAGATTTGCTAAAATTGGTGCATTCCGAATCTATGACAGCTTTGCAAAATAGCCAATCCGCTTCTAACTTCAGCTCGTTCAATTAAGAATTGACAATAAAACCTGGAGGCCCTTTAGTTTCTATGCAGAGCTGAACCAGATGTTGAACATTCCAGTTTTAGTAAATTCCCCCACAGTGTAAAAAGTAAGCGACTTATTCTGAAATGATCACTTTTTTTTTTTTTTCAAATAAGATTTTCACATTAAAAGTGGTCAGATTGTTAAGGGCAATATACTGTTTGGTATTATCTAGACGTCCAAAAATTAAATGACCACATGGACAATTCTTTTTACTGGTCCATACCTCATCTTGGCCCCTCTCTCGCCTTCACTCTTCAGGACAATGTCCATGGACAACTCCGAGCCATTGTATCCCAGGCAATGCAGGACAAGATATTACAAAGCATACATTTGCCCCCTCTTTATTAATTAATCTTTGCGATCGGTTTGTATTGCGATCATACAAGCCCTTGTTCTTTCTCTGTCTCACTCGCTCTCTTTTTTTTTCTAAGTAGAGAACATACACATGCTGCACAGAGCTTAGAGATGGGAAATCTAATATATAAATAATGGTTTCATGCGTCTGCTGGCCAGCTTGTACCTTTTATTGTAATTATATTTATTACTGTGTAGATAAAATCTAGAATTATTAGCAGAGCTGCTGACAGGCTATCATAATTTGGCTGATTTACTAAAGGGGTAAAGCCTGTCTGTGTTGGAAAGTGAACTTTCGCTTTGCAAGGGATTGTGCATTTAGCTTAGTGAATGAGTGGAAGATGTGCTGATGTAAATCATCCAATTATGTTCAAGAAAAATCTTGTGTTTTTTTGGGGGTTTGGGGTATTTTTATTTTTTGCATAAGATCGGGCACCTGTTACACTTTTCACTACCTCTACTAAATGAAAATTCATTTGAAAAATAAACAGGCTTTACTTTTTTCAGCTGAATCAAAATTTCTTAAAGCTGTTTTTCTTTTTTTTTTCCATTTGTAGTTCTGTATATATGGAAATAGTAATATGTGGGACTCATACATAGGGACTTTTAACTGCTGAGAAGCTACAACTGCCAGCATGCCGTAAGGTTTCATACTGCTGCCTTGTAATTTCAGAATTTAGCAGAAAAACCAAGTTTAGCTTATTATTAAGCAAAATGTTGTGAAGAACAAGGGGAGATGAGTTGTGTGATTGGTTCTTATGTTGATGAAGGTTTTATTGTATATGAAATATTGCTGTCTCGAACAAAAGGTCCCGGGTGTCTTGTAATGTTCCTGTGAAGGATAGAAGAGAATTAGCTGTGATTGGGACTTGGTTTATTCTGTGAATTGATAGAAAAAGCTGAAGAGGCAGAGGAATAGGGCTGGTCTACTTGCTTAGTGCTACATTCTATTGCTAGTATTTTTCATTTGGTATCTCTGCATTATTCCAACTGACACTTTTGCACAGCAAAACTTCATGGTAGCATGCACATATGAGAAAGGGTACAGAACAATTAATTAAGGTCAGTGACTGCAGTTTTTATTCTATGGAACAAGGTCACTAACTTTCCTTTGAGTGTATGTCAGGGTGAAACATACACCCATTTTATTAGGTACACTTTTTTCCAGTCGTGGGTTGGACCCCCTTTTGCCTTCAGAACTGCCTTAATTCTTCATAGCATAGATTCAACAAGGTGTTGGAAACATTCCTTAGAGATTTTGGTCCATAGTGACATGATAGCATCACACAGTTGTTGTAGATTTGCCGGCCGCACATCCATGATGGGACGCTACCATTCAACCACATCCCAAAGGTGCTATATTGACCTCTCCCTCAACAGTAGATCTCTCCCAACAACATAACCCCCCCCCCCCCCAGCAACAATATACCTCCCCAGCAGCAATAGACCTCCAAACAAAAATAGATCCCCACCAGCAACAATAGATCCTCATGCAGCCAGCACCAATAGACCCTCCAGCACACCCCAGCACCCCTTGCTATTACATACATTTATTACTGGAGGTGCTGGAACTGCGTTCCCCCACGTTCCTGCTAAAAAAAATGCCCTGCATAGGACTGTATTCAGTGTTCATTAAGAACATTTTTTGTGCTGCCCAAAGCAACCAATCTGACACGTTCTTTCATTTTTCATCCTGCGCTGGCAGATGTATCTCTGAACAGGAAGCTTACTGGAAATGTCTACATTGCGTAATACAGTACATAACTTTAATGCTTTATACATCTGCTCACCAGCGTGACATGTAACAATTAACATATGTTCACCCAGGCTGGCTATCAGGAATGGAGACCGCTCACAGTCCTATGTTTCTGTGGTTCTGATTAGCATTTGCATTGTGTTATGATTTGGTTGTAAATTCATCAGGCTGTACTAAGTGTATACTACAGGCTTTTGGCCCTCATGGATTTTTTTTTAAAGGAGCCTATAAATCAAATTGACATTTGAACGGCTGAAGGTCATTATTTCCTTCAGTTATGGGATTGACTGTCAGCCCAGCACAGTCAGAGTGCATTTGCTAAATGACTCAATGTACATGTGAAATAGAAAGTTTGCTGGTTTCTATTAGACATGCTTCCTACGGTAAATAGGCAGAGTAAACTAACATCCATCTACTAATTACGCCCTGATTTCTGATCGTTTATATTTTTCCAGTATGGGTTCTTCATAGTTGGCAGCATTTTTCCATAATTTCCAGGGACACTTTGTTGGTGAGCCCGGGAATATTGTTTGCCGACGAGCGCAGAACAAAGCATTCTCCATTTTATTACCTCCTGCTGAACTGCTTTATAAAATACTTTTTATTTAATTTAATATGCTGGCCTTCTATAAATATCATTTAAAAAGCCCACTGAAAATGGAAATGTGATAAGAGCTGAATCTAATTCAGCAAAAGAAGAGATTTTATCATGCACTTAGGAAAACTGAAAACGTGGACATTTCTGGGGCAAAATATTGACACAAATTTAAAAGAAATCCTGGGACATTCCAGGCAATCAGACATAGTCAATAACTTAGTTACTTATGTCCTGACCTAGCATGGTGAATGAACGTCAGCTTTGTAATGCATCAGAAATTGCATTATATCTTGTCTGCAATGCTTCTTAAAAAAGATCCCCAGCTGCTGTGTTTTATTTTATTGTTCTTTAGTAACAAATCTAAACAAATTTAAAAACCATTACTATTAATTTGGTGTACATGTACAATATGTAAATAAATAAATCAGAAATGATTCAGGATTAGTACTAATTACCATTGAAAAATCTGCTACATACACAGTATATATAAGAAATAAATACAATCCTAATTCCAAAAAAGTTGGATGCTGTGTAAAATCTACATAAAAACAGAATGCAATGAAATTTGCAAATCTTGTAGACCCAAAGTTTATTAACAATAGAAAATAGAAAACATCCCTAATGTTTAAATGAGAAAATGTAACATTTGAAGAAAAAAAAAAAGAAAAAAAAAGAAAAGGTAATTTTAAATTGGTGGCAGCAACACATTTCAAAAAAGTTGGGACATGGCAACAAAAAGCTGGCCAAGTAAGTGGTACTGAAAAAAAAAAAAAAAAATATATATATATATATATATATATATATATATATATATATATATATAATCATAATAATATAAATACAACCCCAATTCTAAAAAGTTGGGATGCTGTGTAAAATCGACATAAAAACAGAATGCAATGATTTGCAAATCTCGTAAACCCATAATTCATTCACAATAGAAAATAGAAAACATCTAAAGTTTAAACTGTGAAAATGTACCTTTTTAAGAAAAAAAAGTAATTTTGAAATTGATGGCAGCAACACATCTCCAAAAAGTTGCAGGGCAACAAAAAGCAAGTGAGTGGTACTAACTTTGAATTGACACCCCCAGCGTATCGCACGTGGCAGTGTGAACTGCCTGTGCTGTGGATGTGATGCAGGAACACGCTGTATATTCGCAGCGTTCCTGCATCACATAAATGTGAACCGGCACTTATAGCTGTTTACTGAAGTAGTTGTCTTCACTCAAAAATTGTGTGAATTTTCACTTGAATTATCCATCCATGTGAAAGGCAAAATTCCTGTTCACTTTATATTCCCAAAAATCTGCAGATAACTTTCACATATACATTCACAGATATTTTTGAATGAAGACTTTGAAAGCCTAAGTTTACCTTCAATTAAAAAATATGAAATGCACATATTTTTGCAGGTTAAAAAAAAGGTGCATTTATTACTTTTTTTTTTAAAACAGTAGCCTGAAAAGTTTTGCACACACAATGGCAGACAGGGCTTGTAGTTTCTTTATTTCTTTATTTTCTTTTATTTATTTAAAGAATGCACCGTGCTGTTTTCAAGATGTGATAACTGTAGGGAGAAGAACCCCCACTTCTGTCACGGGAGGGGGGGGTGTCGTTGAGGGGTTCGGGGAGGGGTAGAACATGTTAAGGCCCCTTTCTCACGGGGGGGGATCTGCTCGGCAGACTCCACTAGCTCAGCGTGGATCGCTCCGTTGATTCCCGCTGAGCAGGCAGATGACAGATCAGTCTCCTCTCACTGTGCAGAGGCGGAGCTGTCAGAGTCCTGCTCTTCTCTATGAAACCACATGTCCATTTTCATCCAATCCGACCCGCTGGATGGATGGCGAATTTATCACCATCCGTCTGTTTTCAGTGGATCTTGTCGGATCGGATGCCAGACTGGTGTCCACTGACATCTGTCTCTCTATAGAGGAGAATGGGTGCCCCAATCAGGTCCCCCTGAAAAACAGACAGGTGGACCTGATCAGTCCTGATCAGGGGCCTAAACTATATATATAGTGCAGCATAACTAGCTACAAAATCTTTGGTGAAAATGTGTAAACAAAAAGTGCAACAATGATGTATCCAATAACAATGATTGCTGTTCACAAAATAAACATTGAGAGCCGGTTCACACTGGGGCAACTTGTCAGGCGACTTGTTCGCCTGACAAGTCGCGGTGGGTCGCCTGCCATTGATTAGCACAGGACCCGTTCTAATAGGAGCGACACAAGTCGCTCCGACTTAGAAAAAGGGTCCTGTACTACTTTGGGGCGACCTGGAGCGACCTGCATTGACTTCAATTATAAGAAGTCCGTGCATGTCGCTCCGAGGTCGCGGTGCGCACTGTGCACCGCGACTTCACAGGTCGCCCCGGCAAGTCAGGTCGCCCTTATGTGAACCGGCTCTTAAAGTGAGTCCAAAAGAGTCCCACAATGAAGGGAAAAACATTGGAATAAATCAACAATTCATTGTGCTTAAAAGTTTCAAAATGAAATTACAGAATGCTGTGATCTTCCACCTCCATGTTAGATGATAGTAACAATCCTCTACCAGTGATTACATGGCAGCTCACCTTATACTTAGACCAATGTTTTACCAGTGGGTCCAAGTAAGCAGCCCCCTAATGGGGGTAAAGTCAGGTGTGTGCTCCGCTCCTTTCAATGATGCATACTCCCGTTCAGCGGTATATGCAAATAAAAAAAATAGATATCTAGTGCTCTCTGTAAATGCTTTATTGCTAAATAAAATCGAGATTAAACACGCACATAGAAGGCACTCAACCGGGCCGGCGTGTCAAACAAATAACATGATCCCAGCGTGCTTCACCATGGATGGCAGTGACTGGGGGATGACATCCAGGGGTCTGGCTCCTATTCCAAAATGCGTATCATCTTGGACTTCATTAGTGTTTTTTTTTTTTTTTTTTGGTATGTTGCATCTTAAATACTGGTGTAATGTTCTAAAACGTAAACTTATTCTTTAAAATACAATTAGAGGCTTCTGTATGACGGTCTAAACAAGTATTGTATCAAGAGATCGACCGGTTATCGGCAAAGCTGATCTATCGAGGCCGATCTGCACTTTCCCCAATATATCGGAATCGGCCACCAAGGTGAGCGATATTGCCGATATTTCAGGAAAGTGCTTGTACCGGAGTGATGCCTGCAGCTAGAGGCTTCACCCTGGTACCGGCGTCCATTGACGACAGTCGGCTGTCTTGTAATGACAACCGATGCGGCTGAGAAGCCACTCGGCCACTCGGCTGTCATTACAAGGAGCGGGAGGGGACGTCCACCCCTCTCGCTGCCTTCTGCGGCTCGCCCTGGTCTCCCATCCCACCAGGAGACATGGGCATCCTACCTGCACGGCTGCCGAAGAGAAGACCCGATCAAAGCCGCATTCGGCTCTGATCGGGTCTCCATGTAAAAACCCGGAAGTGATGTCATGGCATCACTTCCGGGTACTGGCGCCAAATTAAAAAAAATGACAGCATTCAAAACAGCCAAACTTGGCGTTTTGAATGCTTTAAGGTGCAGAGGAGGGGTTTGGGGGCTTTTAGACCCCCAGATCCCTTCACAAGAGTACCTGTAAAAAAAAAAAATTTAATGTACGAAAATATCGGCCAATATGCGATGACCAAAATATCGGTATCGGCAATAAAAAAATGATATCGGTCGATCACTAATTGTATCCAGTTACGATATAAAGCACAGACCTTGTAAAGTAAACAAAAAATGTTGTTACCTTCCCTGACTGAGGCCAAATCCTCCTTCATTTGTGTCACATTCCCCCCTTCCAGACACTGCAGCTCATAATGCAGCTCATAATGGGATGGTTTTTAGCAACTTAGGCAGTGCTTGCAATTCAAAAAGAAATGGGCGGGACTAAGTGTGGTCAGGTGCTGGCTGACAGGCTGCAGGTTTGTGAATCAGCAGTGACAATGCCATAACCACATCCCCTGCAACATCATCTTATTCCACTATAGTACAAGCAAGCACAGCCCACATGAGGGTGGCCACTCTGCTTTAAATTTAGGAGCAGTGCAGTATTGTTGCCACCTCATCACAGGAAGCTGCATTAGATCATCAAAGTCTTGTGGGATGTAAGGGGAGTAACAGAAAAATGTAAGTGCAAATCCACCTACAATATAGTGCTGCAGCACATCAACTTTTTTAAGGGGTGAACATGGTTCTGCTTTAACTCCTCCAGTAAAGCAGTCCAGTTGTAACTTGTTTAGAAAAAAAAAGACAAATACATTCAGTTTTCATTGTCTGACATGATTGACGATAGATTTGAAGAGTCTTATGGAAACGCTAGAACTAGAATAGCTTATCTTTGCAAATGATTTTGGCAAAGTGTATTGCTTGTTACATAAATCTTAGCAATGGACGGTAAGCAACTTGAGATTCCAGCCTGTACATCAACCTCACCTAAATAGGCCAGGCACCGTCAAGCATTTACATTTGAATCCCCTGTAAAATTATCCCCATATCCATGCAGCAAATTCACATTTTATTTTTATTTCTCTTTCTAGAGACCTCAGTGAAAACCAGATCCAGGCCATCCCAAGAAAAGCATTCCGTGGAGCGGTAGATATTAAAAATCTGTAAGTATTTTCCTGTAGAGCTGTGTCGTTTGGGGTTTATGGCATTGTGTAATGCAGTGCATGCCTTAATACCACAGAACTAATGTTTTATGGGATTCAAACAATATTTTGACCTCTTTCAAAAATGTACACTAGCAGAAGTTCTGCACAGGAAATCATTCTTACATGTAGAACTCATAAAGTGCGATTTCTAATCTCACTCTCCTGTTTTTCATGAAGATATTTTAAGAGATGCAATAAACATTTTAACCCTTTACAAATGGAACTAAGAGTTAATTACTGGAACCTAAAAGAATAGGCGCAGTGTGTGTGTGTATATATGTGTATGTATATATATATATATATATATATAGATATATATTGATATATATAGATATATATAGATAAATATTTATTTATCTAGATAGATAGATAGATAGATAGATAGATAGATAGATAGATAGATAGATAGATAGATAGATAGATAGATAGATAGATAGATATCGATATAGATAAATATTTATTTATCTATATATATATATATATATATATACATTATCACAAATTGTTGTTTTGTTGTAGTTTGTGATTATTTCTAGAATTATTGAAATTCAAAAGGCATTTTATTCTGCTTACACATCACAAAAGGTATTCAATACAAGTAAAAAACTCAGAAAAAAGGAGAGTGCATTTTTGGAAATGACTGGTTTACAAATATATTTTCTAAAACCTTTTCTTTTCATTTACAGAGAGTCTTAGGCCCCGTTCACATAGCAGCGACGCTACTTCCCGGGGCGACCTCCTAGGTCGCGGTGCGAGCAGCGCGCCGCGACCTCCTAGGTCGCGGTGCGAGCAGCGCGCCGCGACCTCGGAGCGGCCGGCACGGACTTCATAACATTGAAGTCTATGACGGTCGCTCCGGGTCGCCCAAAAGAAGCTCCGGACCCTTTTTCTAAGTCAGAGTGACTTGTGTCGCTCCTATTAGAACGGGTCTGCAGCTTCTCTATGGAAGGCGACCTACGGCGACCTGTGAGGAGACCAGGTCGCCTGACAGGTCGCCCCAGTGTGAACGGGGACTAAATCTAAATTTAGTGTAAATGTAAATTTTTCTGTAGCAAATGAAAAACATGAAGCCTCATGAAATAAAGCATATCGAAACCCAAAAGGAAAAAAATAAATATATTGCAGCATATCAGTCCTTGAATGTGGTGGTTGCATTAGTTTTCTTGCTTTTAAACTTTTTTTTTCACATTTTTACCTTGTGATCCTGCCAGTAACACCCTCTCAGCACTAGGATGAGAACACTTACTCACCCTTCTGTATCAGGATGACAGACACGAGATGGGACTACAGATACCCACCCATCTCCATTAACCTTAACATAGAGGGGTGTGGTTCTGTAGTCCTCGAAGATAGTGGGGGCGTGGTTCTGTAGTTCTCAAAGATAGTGGGGTGTGTGGTTCTGTAATCCTCGAAGATAGTGGGGAACAATGCTAATTGATATCAGTGCTGCACACGCAGAGGGTACAGGAAGGTATTCGATTCTTTGCAAGATCAACTGGCTTTTTTTTTTTAACTCATCAAACAGATGTAACACAACACTTTGAATGGTATATTTTAACAGATCATGTGTTGACAGAGAAATTGATACATTTTCTTTCCTGCAACTCATGGCTGCAGGAAAGAAAATCACATAATCTAGGGCTTGCCTTAGGATTTATATACACTTTAATAAATGCCCAAGGGTTTGTATACACAATGCATTCAGTCTGCCTTTAAGGCTGGCCATAGATCATGCGATTTTCTTTCCTGCAACCACAGTGGGTTGGGGAGTTAGGGCACAGGGAGCTGTCCATGCCAGGAGAGCACAATGATTACTGCTAGTGGCTATATACACTGGCAATGTTCGCATGCTAGAAATCTGACATGCTGGTTGCACCCAAGTCGATCTATAGATTGAGTTGGGTACATTCAGCCTGCCCATAGATAGTGTGAATCTCAGCCATTTCCTGCTGAACCAGCCTGAGATTTGATCTATGTTCCACCTTGGTTTCATATGTTCTGCTAAGATCATCTTGTAAGCACAAAGCCTGGTGAATGTTACTCTTTTGTGTTTTAAGCCCAGCATTTGGGAATGGGGTTTTTTTGGTGATACTCTTGGGCTCCCTAAACATGAGCATTAAAAGAGGAACCCGATCCTACCACAGCACCCCCTTCCCCTTTTTGACCTATTCGTGTCCATTGGTTGACAATCACTGCATGGCGGACTCCCTACAAAGCAGTGAGGACAAATCAGAGGGTGAGTCCATCACAGTCGCAGATGTCTATCAACTATAAAAAAAAAACTTGCTGTGTATGGGGCTATGTGTTTAAAGTCATATATATATATATATATATATATATATATATATATATATATTGTGAGGGATTAGCTCGGTGGCGGGTGTGGATGACCCCTTGGGGGGTGTTTTTTCCCAGAGAGGTAGCCGACAAGTGCTTGCAAACAAACAGTGTGGTTTATTAAATGGTGTTTTCTTCACCAGGCTGTATGCAGCAAAACATCCAAAATAAAATAAAACAGAAAATAAATCCTTGCCTCTGTGGGCGGCTACCTTCTCACAACTGGAACCTGCCTAAGTGTCTGTCTCCAACCTACCGTCGGGCAGACTTCCTTGTCCTACAGTGGACACTCAATAGTCCTTTTATAATAGTTTCACAGGGCAACACAGTCCTTTTGTTTCTTTCACACAGAAACACTTCGTCTTCTCACCTTTGAGACGTATTCACCCTTGGTTACCGTCCCGGGCACACATCACTCCGGGGGGTCTTCTCCCAGGCCCACACATCCTGTCGGGAGGCACACGCTGACTGTCCTCCTGCTCCCAGCCCACATGGCTTCAGGATGCAGCTTCTGGAGGCAGCAAACAATAGGACTTTCTCTAAACAAATTATAGAGCCTTAACTCCCTCATTCTGAACAGGTGAAGGCCTTTCAACTTCCTGCTGGCTAGCTCTGTAGCCAACACCCTAAATTAATTAATGGACTTCTCAATCAGGTGGAAATGTATCTCCTTCCTGTGACTACATTCCCAGATTTAGCTGACTTCCTGTCACATACCCCCCCCTCTTGTTTCAACCCTAGGGTTGGGACACATATTTCCAGGCACGCATGTGTCAGGCACTGCTGACTCACTGATAAGCCTCCTATTATCCTCAAGCTTCCGGATGAAACTGTTTTGTCATCTTCATTGACGGATTTCTCATAAATGCCACACAGTTTGTCTCTCATCTCATATACACATTCTTCAACTGCATTTTTGGCATCATTTTGCTCCTTCTCGTTTCTGTCATCTTCATTGACAGCTTTCTCATAAATGTCAGACAGCTTGTCCCTCATAACCGTCTGTCCAATCCACCATGGAGGACCGTGATCCATAGGCAACTCAATTGGGCTAGTCTTAATGTCTTCAACATTCTTAAGACGCCTCTCTCTGCAATCCATAAATGTTTTCCACAAAACTTTGAGAACCTTTGCTTCACTAAGCTTTGTTCCAAGTAGGGACTCTTGACATCCCTCTGTGACTTGAGTTGCCTCTCCATACATCTGTACACAATCATTGACTTTTTGTTGTAAAAGGGAATGATCTTCCTTCTTGAGCTTTGCTTGCTCTAAGATGCTGTGCAGAGGATTTTCCAATTGAGACAACAGGCTGTCACACATTTCTTCAAAGTGACCCCTGTTCCTTTTCCCAGAGATATCAATATCATTCACCAAACATTTCATATTCATAGGCAGATCTGAAGCATTTGCACTCATCAACTTCTTAAACTTTTCGCCCTCCTGAGCGAGTCGCAGTAAAGGCCTACTATTTGATTTGATATTCAGTTTATATTTCTTGCCAAACTCTTCACAGAAGAAGCCAACCAGAACATCATCAACTTTCCTTCCACCAACATAGGGGTCAAAGGCAACAACACAGTTGAACCCAGCGATCTGGGTGGTATCCATTATAGACCTCCTCTCTGCATCAGTGAAGAAGCATGGAACTGCAACACATTCTTTTACAGGTTTCTTCAATGCACTTTCTGCTGAACTATTTGACCGCTCAAGGTCACCTAGTTCTTTTTCTCTATCTGAATTCCACATGGAATGCATCTCAAGATCACGATCAAACTTCTGCCACCCGTCTTTCACCAGTTCCATTTTGGAAACACTCCCTGAAAGGCACTTATTCATTTGCTTCACGTTTTCACCAACAGCCTTAGTTTTCTCCACTAGGTTTTCAGCCTGAACTGAGAAACCACCACATTTCTTACTCAGCTCCTTTGTTTGCTGAAGCTCTAATGATACATTTTCCAATGCTTGAAGTTTTTGAAGGAACGGTTTATTCCAAAGGGGTGATTCAAGCCACGTGTCATCACATTTCTGAGGCTCACTCAGGACAGACCCCAAAACACTGATCCTTTTAAAAACTGCATCAGGCACACTATCCCCTCTTTGGGACAGATCCTCTGTTGCCTGGAATTCCTCTTCCAGTTCCTGCAACGGAATCTTCATCTCTTCTACTTGCTGTTCTAAGGCTCGTTTAGACTTTTCTAGCTCCTGAACGCTTTTCTCAACCTCATCCTTGTAGCTGACCACATGTTCCATCTCTGTACATAGCTGCTTGTTAACTCTTTCTAGTTCAGCCTTGGACTCTAGAGCTTCCTCCAAAGAGCGAGCCAAGAACAGGGCTTTGCTCTCGTTATCACGCGCCTCCGCTTCTGCGCGGTCGCGTTCTTCTGCATATTTTGCAGACACAGTCTTCTCTTCACCAAGCATCTGATCAAACTTCTTTTTCACATCTTCAACACACTGTAATGAAGCAACGCTTTCTTCCATGCGTTTTTTCATATCCGCTATCTGAGCTTGCAATGTTGCGACTTGCTCTGATAGGTTTTTCTTTGCTTCCGCCTCCTCTTTTAATTGTTCCAGGAAGCCATTTTTCTCATCTTCCATTTGTTTGAGCTTTGTGCTAAAACTCAGCCTTTGACACCTCTCTTCCTGTAAGAGTTCCTGCGTGTCTTGCAGCTGCGATTCCAAGATAGAAAAATCTTCCGCAATTTCTCTAGATTTGCTGTCTGCTTGAGAAAGCTGATTTGTAACATTGTCCAACTCAACCTGCAGTCGGTTTGCCTTCTCTGACAGCTTAGCACACAATCGGTCACCTTCTGACACCTTGACTTGCGATTCCAGAAGCTGTGCCTCTACTTTTTCCCTCTTATGTTCACAATCTTCTTTTCCCTGCATAAGAGCTTTCACCTCATTGGCTAGCTTCTGGGAATGAGACCGTAATTCTGCCACACAGGCTTCTTTCTCCTTTAACTGCTGCTGGAAACGTTGGGCTTCACCTTTCCAACTTTCACAGTCTGCACGTAATTCATCTACCACATTGCTCAAAGTGGTGAGCTCATACACAGTACTCAGTAATTTAGCCTCTCTTTCACTTTTCTCGTTGTCGCTGAGAGACAATGTCGTTTTCAGAGCGACATTCTGTTCCTGCGCCCCCTGCAGGTCTATTTTTGTAGCTTCCAAAGACTGAAGACTTTTTTCCAGCTGATTTCGTAACTCCAACATATCATGCATACTTTGCTCCTGCAAAGTCTGAATTTCAACCTCCTTTTCCTTGAGGATGGTATCTTTCTCCATTATAGTCTCTCTGCGTTTTTGCAACTCGACCAAAAGAAGAGCAGTGGATTCTTCCCACTGTGACACATGAGACTTGAGTAGTTCATTCATTTCCTGCAAGTTTCTATGCTCCATTTTAAGCAATTCCAAGGCTTGTTCCTTTTCTTCCATTTTCCGTTGCAAGGCATCCAACTCAGCCCTGCACACATACTCGGTTTCCTCCAAACCGATGGCCTCCATTGGCTGCTGGCGTCTCTGTTTCCAGCCTGCCATGCTCTCTTGATGAGCCTTTTGTTGAGCTGCAAAGCTCCGTTGTTTCAGCATCTCCCCCATTTTGGGTTTACTTTTCATCTGAGCACACTGCGTCTCCATAGCAGTTTCATCAGTGTTGCTAGGGACAACAACCTTCCTCTTTAGTAGACTCTCTTTAGGCATGGATGGGGTTGGTTCAGACGGTAACATCCCCTCCATCCATAGAATCCGGTCTCTCATTTCATCTATCTTTGCATTTTTCAGGCGTTTGGATCGCCCCATCTTCAATAACTCCACAAACAAATTTTTCACAGTCCAGCAAACAATTTTCAGACCACTGTCTCTTTAACACATGTAGTTTTTCTCTCTCTTGCAAGATCTCTTTTCCTGCGCACACAGTTTGTGCAGTCACTTGCACCAGACACAACAAAGTTCATCAAAAAATTTTGAGACCCCTGTCTCTTTAAAACACTTTTTTTTTTTTTTTCTGTCAGGATCTTCTCTCCTGCACACATAGATTGTGCAATCTCATGCACCAGACAAAGTTCATCAAACATTTGCACTTCCTTGCAGGGATCTCTGCTTATGCCCACTGCATACCTCCACCATATGTGAGGGATTAGCTCGGTGGCGGGTGTGGATGACCCCTTGGGGGGTGTTTTTTCCCAGAGAGGTAGCCGACAAGTGCTTGCAAACAAACAGTGTGGTTTATTAAATGGTGTTTTCTTCACCAGGCTGTATGCAGCAAAACATCCAAAATAAAATAAAACAGAAAATAAATCCTTGCCTCTGTGGGCGGCTACCTTCTCACAACTGGAACCTGCCTAAGTGTCTGTCTCCAACCTACCGTCGGGCAGACTTCCTTGTCCTACAGTGGACACTCAATAGTCCTTTTATAATAGTTTCACAGGGCAACACAGTCCTTTTGTTTCTTTCACACAGAAACACTTCGTCTTCTCACCTTTGAGACGTATTCACCCTTGGTTACCGTCCCGGGCACACATCACTCCGGGGGGTCTTCTCCCAGGCCCACACATCCTGTCGGGAGGCACACGCTGACTGTCCTCCTGCTCCCAGCCCACATGGCTTCAGGATGCAGCTTCTGGAGGCAGCAAACAATAGGACTTTCTCTAAACAAATTATAGAGCCTTAACTCCCTCATTCTGAACAGGTGAAGGCCTTTCAACTTCCTGCTGGCTAGCTCTGTAGCCAACACCCTAAATTAATTAATGGACTTCTCAATCAGGTGGAAATGTATCTCCTTCCTGTGACTACATTCCCAGATTTAGCTGACTTCCTGTCACAATATATATATATATATATATATATATATATATATATATATATATGTCAATATGAATATAACCACTGCTATTCAGAAAGAACTCGGTCCTTTAAAAGCAGAATTCATCTTACATACACAGCAAATCAAAGCGCTAGAAAAAGCAATATAGACAACACAGTGATAATCTCTCTAGTCTGTCTGAAAAACTAGATGACTTAGAAATCAGGTCCCAGTGGACTACCCAAAACTATCTGTCTATCATATCTGGCATGTTTTTTCATGGATGTTATCAGTACCCGGGACAAAGTCATCTAAAGCCCAGGGCAAACATACCAAACTACGCCCCCCCCAAATGCATTAGCATTGTGTCAGCAAAATCTCCCCCCCCCAAAAAAAAATTGAGCACTAAATCGAGCTTACCCCAAAGCATTAACTCCCCCTCCTCCCAGTACAAATCTGCCCCCCTTCCCCCTTCCTCAAATCTTCTCATCAAATAAAAAAAAAACACCCCTCCTAGCACAAATCCTCTACCCCTCCAATTTCCCCTCCAAGCGCAAATCCCCTCCCCCCATTCTGAATCCCCCTCCCAGCACAAATTCTCTCCCAACCCACCCAAATTTCTCCTCCTAGTTTAAATACCTCCCAATTATCCCTACTAGCACAAATCCCCCCCCCCCCAAATAAAAACAAATTTCCCCTCCTAGCACAAATTCCCTCTCCCCTCTACCATATCACCTCTTCTAGTACAAGCCTCCAAAATCCCCCCTCCCAGCACAAATCCTCTTCCCCCATCTCCCCTCTCCATGCATATTCCCCCAAATCACCATTCCTAGCACACCCCCTAATTTCCCATCTTAGAACAATTCTTATCCCCCTCCAAATTCCACCTCCCCTTCAAACTCCTTGAGGTGCCTCCCCACCTCACATGATTCCACAGTGCCCAGGACAGCCGTTCCTTTTGCCCACCCTTTGTCTCAGCCCTGGATGTTATACCACAGGTTAAAGAGGGTGCATTGCCAGACCACCCCCCCCCCTTCCCCATGGAATCACATTCATTGCTGTCACATAACACTCCTTTTAATCTTCCATAAAGGAAGGAAGGGATGAGATGGTATCTGTGGTGAGAATCAAATTGTCTAAAATAATCCTCCTCTTTAATAACATTCTTAAAATAGAGCACCATACAATGTATGAACTGTAAATTTGTTCAACTGTACTTGCCATTTACTCATAACCTTGATGTTGCCTCCTAAGTAATCATATAATAAACACTCCTATACATAAGTTGGGATGCTCTCCCAGTTTCAGAAAATCACATCTGGCTGTAGAATGAATAAAATAGATACATTTTGTTAACACTAATCTATACAAAGACTTGTGTAGCAATCCTATATGGTATATACATTTTTTTTACTGAAAGTAGAGTTGCCCTTTAATTAAATTCTGGTTTGGTGCCTGCTTGGCCTTAATGTCTGCCTGGAGTGTCACATTTACTTTAAACTTAGAAAATATGAAATAAGTAAAAAAACATGACAGCCTAAAAAAATCCCATTTAATTGATTCACATGACTGTAACATTTTATCACAATGTGGTTCATTTCTTGGCGGACTCACAGTGATCACAGAGCACCTTATTCCTCTACTTCCATGGCATGAAACAAGCCAGTGACACAAAATAGACCGCATAGATTAAATAGTGATTTATCTTGGCAGTAGAGGAGCTGGAGCATGCTCTTATTTTTCCAAACCAAAGGCTTTCTCTGCCAAAAATTCTTCCGAGGAATAAGAGATCATGTGAGTGCATTTTCTTGCTGTTTCCCTATTGACACTTGTCCTTAGGTGAGTTCCTTACTGCACCTTACCCCAGTCATTGGAGGAAACCTCTGCATCTGGGGCTATATAAATCCTATATAATAATATACAGACTCCTGGGCATAATTGTTACTGGCACTAGAAAATTTCAGAACCTTGTTGCATTCATCATGTTCATAGAAAGAAATTCAGCCAGAGCTAATAAATGTATAATTGCTCAAATGATCCGTAAGATCACAGGAATCATAATTAACTCAAAAAAGATATCTTTTTTTTTTTTCAAGTGGTTCATTACCCTAATACTGGAGAGATTTGGTTAAAATGTATTTTGATCCGAAAATTAAATATTCTGTAATAGCAGCTTCATATTGAGAGAATTGCTTTTGTAATTCAGACTTTCTCTTGTTTAAGTTTTTAACTCTTTTCCCTGCCAGTAAGACACTTCCTGCCTAATGCTCACTTAAAGTGTTACTAAACCCACAACAATAAAATCAGTCTGTATAAGCATCAAAGCATGCTTGTTATACTTACTATAGAACTTAAGGGGTAAATCCTCTGCATTGTGTAAAAAGGCTGTTTGATCCTGTTTTCTCTGATCCTCCTCTTTTTCCACTGTCCCCAATCTATCTTCTGATAAGACAGAGTCTTTGCAGTCACTCTGCACATGCTCAGTTTGGTGTGTATTGCTAGAGAGTTTTTTTTTTTTTATCTTGGGAGGGTGCATGTGATCAGCACAGGGCCAATCAGCACTGTGCAGACAGAAAGTCAGGGGTCATTCAGCCTCACAGAACAGTCAGAGGAGAATAAAAACTCCTCCTACAAGCTTTAACCAGACACAAGACTGCTATATACTGAAAAAGTATTTCTCAGTTTGCATTTACTAAAATAATTGCATTTCCATGTTTTGTGTACTGTGGGAGACCAGATATAGGGAATACAAGGTCCTGGGTTCAGTAACACTTTAAGTGGGGTACACACTATAAGAAAACCGGGCGATCGTCTGATTTTCCTCATTGTTTCACAGCAGATCGGTACCAATGAAAGAAATTTCATACGAAAATTCTCGTATGACAGAGTATTTATTTTTTTGTTTATTGTTTCTGATCTTTCGTTTCTGGTTTTTCCTGTACGAAAATCATATAAAAACGGTACATATTAAGCAAAAATCGTACGTTCTGTTCCCATACAAGAAACATTTTGCAGCTTGTCTCTTTGGAAATGTTTGCTCAAAAGGTTGGAATCAGCTGTAGAAAGTTGTGCACACACTATACGGAAATTGTACGAAAGTTCTTTGGATGAAAATTCTCGCCCGATATTTTTTTAGTGTGTACGAGTTTTTACTTTGTCTGTGCAGAAGTGGTGTTCTCACCCTCGGAAACATGCATTTTGTGTGACTTCTGGGTATGTGCTGGGCATCTGCATGTTCAGCTACACTTCCCGAGGGATTATTTTATTCATAATTTCAATTATATTTCTCCACATCCGGTTACATACACAGGCTCACACACAGAGCCATAAGCTAAAAGATTCAGTAGCAGAGATGTGCACAGCGCTGAAATCTAAAGCCCTAGAATAAAAAAGCACTTTACCAAAAAAAATTGCTTAAAGAGGGGTTCAGTCCCCCCCCCCCCCCAACAAAAAAAGTAAAAGTCCACAGCTACAAATACTGTAGTTGATTACTTTTCATTTAAGAACACTTACCTGTTCTGGGATCCAGCGATGTCGGCACCTAAACCAATGTCGATTCTTCAATCAGCTTTGGCGTTGGGCATCTAAGGTAGGTGAAACCGGCAGTGAAGCCTACTGACTTCACAGCCCGTTTCCTACTGCGAATGCGTGAGCCGCGATGCGCTTTCTGAATGCTTTCATAGTCTTCTGGGATCTGTGTGTGTGTTTTAGAAGGCTTAGGGGGGGAAAGATGAGGGTCCGGACATCGTCATAGATTGCCGCAGCGACCTGACCCGGAAGTGGGAGCAGGTAACTGTCAAAATCAGGTACCCACTTCCCCCCAATAAAGTGCCAAATGTGGCAATGGAGGTGGGGGGGGGGAGTGCAACCCCTAATAAAGGGTTATAATAAATTGAGTAAATAAACCCTAATGAGAAGACATATAAGTGTACACACACATTGATTAAAGCTAACTCTTTATTATTTGATGAAAGCCACTTTTTTCCCTGTAGGAGGATTAAAACCAGGACTGTAATACCTAAATCGAGACAGCTGATAGGTAGGTACTGTGCCTGGATAATCTACGCTTTAACCATGTGTAGCGCTGTCCCTGCAGTGCCTACTGAATAATGACTTGACAGGCTCCCTTGATCACCAGCACACGGTTATCTTAAGATATAGTTCATGGATCCTTGCCTTGCTCCTGATGGCTCGTCACACAAATAAACAGTCTAGGGGTGTTGGTTTTTTTTTGGTGTTTATTTGGAACTGGGATAGGAGAAGGGAATAGTGGGATACTCCAGTTGAACTATTTACATTAGTTGAGGACTTCTATCTTCAAGCCTTCTAGGTTAATTGGAAACAGCTAGGCTGCTTAATCCACACTGCTACAAGTGTAGAAAGGGTTAAGTCTCTTGCTCTTTAATTCCTAGCAAGACTACTAAGTGGATTATAACTTATCTTCAGAACACTCTCACTAGCATCCCCTTTCAACTGACACCTGTCTACTGACTAACCTAGGAGCAGGGGTGGCCCCCCTCAGGTCAGGTCCCTAGTTACGAGATTCTGTACTCACTGTACTGCAGAGAGAAATCCTCCCGGTGTCTCCCCTCTTAGTCAGCTTCCCTGGACCTCTGGGTTCAGTTCCTCACTGCTACTCTCCAGGCCTTCAGGATGACCCCCTGAGACCACATGGCACATCTATAGAGGAGGAGGCAGCCGCCCCCCTCCCTCTGGAATTCTGCTACCCAGACGAAAGATCTCCAGCACATGTGCTCCTGGCTTTTATACAATATCCCAGCATGCACTGAGGTACTTTTCCTCTGCCAAATCACCAGGGCTCTATCAAAAGCCTGTGCACCCATTTGTCAGGTTTCCTCCCACTGTCCAATATGCCTCCCTATTGGACCAGAGTGAAACACACTCCAGACAGAACGAGTTGCCTACTCAGCAGAATGGCCAGACCTCACAAACAGATCCTGCTCTCTGGTAGGCAGAAAACAATAAATATTTACCCACAGCCCTTCTGGAAAGCAGACAGAGCTCAAAACTATACTTTCTCACTAGCACCTGCCTAGGAGGGTGCTACACATGTATCAGAAAATTAGCAATCTCAACATTCACTGTGAGCAGTACAGTGGGCATGTCTTTTAGTTCCCCGGTAGCCTGTTAGCCACAGATGGGCCTTTGTTAGGGAGTCTGGCCAAGATGTGTCCCTAAGACATCTCAGGAGAGACCTAACCATTTGTCTTCACTGACATTCTTGAACAAAGTCACTGCGTGTACACAAAACATTCTGGCACATGTAAAAGCAGAGTGAGGAAAGTGGATAATAGTGATATATTGATTCATGTGTAATCTTTATCCATTGCCTAACTCCAGGCTGACAAACTGCTCAGTCATCTTTACTTATGGCATGACTGCCTTATTATCTGATTCCTAATGAAAACGTAAATAGCTTATGATATTGACAACGATGATTTCTTACCAGAGATATTTTTATACGGGCAATTTAATTTACTTTAGGGTGTTTTTTTTCTCATTCGCCTTTCCTATGTCTTTGCTGTAGCATTAAAAATGGATGAAAGATGTGATGGCGTTACAGCCTCATATTTCAGTGGTGTTTAACAAGTGGTGGCTGTGCAGCTGTTGACTGGTAGTTCTGAGAGACTGAAGAAGATGCAAGTTAATGGGAAATAACGATGCAGGTGATTCAGATAATTAATCAATTAACCTGGGACTTCTGATATTCTGTTTAGTCATAGCAGTTTATGCAGCCTGTGGTTTTCAGCCCGTAGAGAAATATATCCAGATATACATCAATAGCAGGGCTATTCCTTCATATAGAAGTGGTATAACAAACAGGTGTTTCTTTCACCACTTTATCCTTCACGCAATATAAGCCACTTTGGGGGAGATTTACTAAAACTGGTGCACACAGAATATGGTGTAGCTGTGCATAATAACCAAATCAGCTTCTAACTTCAGCTTGTTTAATTAAGCTTCAACAATGAAACCTAGAAACAGATTGTTACTATGTACAGCGGCACCATATTCTTTGTGCACCAGTTTTAGTAAATCTCCCCCTGTGGTAATATCGGGGTTAATTTATTAAAGGCAAATAGACTGTTCACTTTGCAAAGGAAAATCCCCTGTGCAAGGGAATTTTCCCAGAGCTTGGTGAATGAGGGGAAGCTCTGACTTTCATTATCCGATCATGTACAAGCAGAAATGCTGTATTTTTCTATTTTCCTCGCCGTGCTTGGGTATTTTCCACAAAGTAAAATTTCACCATATTCACTAAGCTTTGGGAAAAATTCCCTTCTACAATACAACTTCATGTGCAAAGTGAAAACCTTTTTGGTTCTAGTAAATCAACCCCATAGTATATACAGTACATCGCCAAATTCTTTAGACACTTTATACAGGATAACAGAGGCTGTAAATGGTTAGGCTTAGTTCAGAGGAAGATTACAGAAGACCTCACTTTTAACACCACCCCAGTGATAGCAATCCTAAAAAACTAAGCTACACACTGGATATTTATCATGTCAGATTTTTTTTTTTTCTTGCTGGAGAATATTTTATAAGGAATAGAATAGAGGGAAGGGTGGAATGATTCATTTGAGCCTCAAAGTACCAAATGGAATATAAAGGGCAAACTGCAGGGATTCCAGCCACTGGGTTGACTGACATCAGATATTTTTTTGTTGATTTTCTGGGTCCTTCTTTTGAAGAAACAAACCACATCCAAACTTCTTGATGCAAAAGTTCAGCAAAATGTAACTGAAACCTGCCATGAGACAAATATCTGAGCTACCAATGCTGAGCTGAAAATGTCAGTTGCTTGGCTGTAATCCTGAAGTTTTGGCTTCTCTACTAAATGATCAAGAGAAATCAAGGACATAATCAAATCTGACTTTCATTAGCTGCATTTTTATTTGCGTCTGTGATTCAGTAGTATTGATGCAGGCACATCCATCCCATCCCATCCTATAGCTAGTGTAGTTTATTGGCATCTAACTTCTAATCTCCCATATTATCAGTTTTATCTCATATGGCTATAACTCTTTCTCATTTTCAAAAAATGTAGAAATCTATGACGATTTTGTTTATATGGATCAGTGAAAACAAAAATACATCTATATACAGTAGGTGCTACACTGCCACTGTCACACTCTCAAAACACCTACAGCACGGAAGATGTCCCTTTGCAAAAGAATGCAAATACTGACTTTGTTCAAAGTTGGTTCTGGGAAACATTTCTTATGCCTCGTATACACGCAACGATTATCGGCCATCTTTTGTCCAGTGTTGCTGTGTTGGTTGAAATGTGCTCTAGACTGCGCACAAATTTTCTCGGCCAACAAAAAACAACTTCAGAAGTGATGTCATGTGCTGGTTTACTTTCTGTGTGTTTTTTCTTCTCTGAGCATGCCCAGTCTTGCTCATCAGATTTTTGTCTGACGAAATCTGTACTGACTGACAGAAAATCGGCCGTTCTGTTGACGGCCAACAAAAATTTTATAGCATGCACACCAGATTTTTTTCGGCCGAAAAGTCAGAGTTGGTTGTCAAAAGCATCATACTAACAAGCCGAAAATCGGCCGATCGGACGTTGGCCGAAAATTCACGGCCAACTATCGATGCGTGTGTACGAGGCATTAGATTGGCTCCTGCAATCTAAAATGGGCACCTCTAGGAGCTATTAAGAGGCACTTGTGTTACATTGTGGGATGAGGTGGCTGAGTATTTACAAAATCAGTCCTTGCATACTAAATCCATCCAGGAGTTCCTGGGGTGCACAGAGGAAACATTTTCAGAAGAATTGATCTTACATTTTACAGCTTAGTATGAGGGCAGGTTTACTTTAAATATTATAGCTTTGTAAAATGCAACTTTGGCTTCGTACAGGAACACGCTCTTCTCTGCTGCTTTTTAGAGCCAGTGCTGCACTGCACCTTTGTGTTAGGCTACTGCCTCCTTGGGATTAGGAGTGCTGTATATATGAATACAGATGTCCTAAACTCACTCCAGTCACCTCACCATCCTTCCTCTTTAGCAGTAACCATCAAATCCCATCCAAACGAAATTATGTGTTGCTGTGACCTTTCCCAATGTCTGTGGCAGCTGCCATACTTCCCCTAATAGAATTTCTTTCACATTTTCCCCAAACATAAAATGTCTGCAGCTGAAGTGGCTTTTTTCAGGTTAATTGAACCAGTAAATTCTTAATGGCTCTCTTTCGTTTAGTTAATGTAATGCACTTTAGGGCAATCAGAGGAGAGTGAGAACATAAAGCGCTTAAGTAATCATGCTAAAGCATCATTACAAATCACATCGCCTACATAGTACACACAACTAAATATTTATGTTTTTTTTTTTAAATCAGATATGCTGCTTGGTGAATGACCGGTTATGAAGCCGCGTTATTAAGCTGGATATGACCCTTTTAAATGAAGTATGGTCAACAATTTCATTATTTCCATAATACATCCAAAACTGAAACAATAAATATATAGATTAAACTGTGCTTGTGGTAATATAACAATATACCAGTAGAATGAGGTTAGGTCAGATCGGCTATGCAAAAGTGTGTGTTGTAATTGCTCTTTTGCGCATGTTCAGAAAATCTAAATTCATGTCTATGGAGTGGCTGTCTATTATGCATCCCAACTGCTGAAAGCTTCCAGGTGAACTAAAAGCAGATTCATCTATGCAATCAGAAGAAGCTGCTTACTGGGAAGACTTTCCAGTGGAGAAGATTTGGGAGGAGAGTGGACAGGTTAGAATAAAAATTTGGGGGACGTGTTGAAGTTGGGGAAAGGTTGGTCAATTAATAGATAACTATGCTAATCATATAATTATCCCTCAAAGTTGTGGTGTATTTTTAAAGGGTAATGCTAAGCTTCACCGCTATACCACCAAGCTGTGCCTTCCATAATTATACGTTATTATGCATTCTGGTGCTTTGAATGTAGCACATTCTCTTTAGCTTGCCATGCCTTGCCAAGTTCCAATAGATTTTAATGGGTTGTATATTGAGACTGGAAATCTTAAATACATCCTTATCTAAGCCTATGAGGACTGAATTATTTTGTCACTGAGAATATAAACACCTGAGTTGGCCAATGGCTTTGCAATTGAAAAACTAAATCAGCTGGGGTGAGGAGTGCTTCGTGTAGTTATGCCTAACAGGGGTAGGGAGCAGTGTTGGGGGTAACTAGTTACAAAGTAACTGATTACAGTAACTACATTACTTTTTTTGGTAACTAAGTAAAGTAACTAGTTACAATACTAATATTGGTAACTACACTACTTTACTAGACTATAGGAGGTAACTACACTACTTTACTAGGCTATAGGAACGCGCTTTCCTGCGTTACCAAATCCGTGCGATACAATCGTTATTTCGAAGAATAGAGAAGGATGAAGTTTATGACTTTTTGTTGCACTTTATGTTTTATTCTGTTTTTTCAGGTTTTGTTTTCATGTTTCCCAAAGCCTGTGTTTATACAATAAACTCTATGCAGAAAGAGTGTCATGTATCTTCTTCTACACGGTCAGTTAAGAAAGAGGAAAGTAAAGTAATAAGTAGTGAAGTTACTTTTCAAATGCAGTAACTAGTAAAGTAATCTCATTACAATTTACAGAAGTAACTAGTAACTAGTAACTAGTTACATTTTTTGAGTAACTACCCCAACACTGGTAGGGAGTGTGGATTAGTGTAGTGATAGTTGTTTAATTGTAGATCTGGCCTTTCAAGTACAATAAACTTGGCTCCTGAACTTCCCTCAGTGAACTCTTTCAAAGGTCTTGCTGTCAGGAGATGTGAATTAGAAGGGTTTAGAGAAGCCCAGGAACTGGATAAACTGTACCTTATAGAGTGGGGCATGTTGAAGGGCCTGCTTCTTTGTATATGCATGCTGTAGCTGGTTAAAGCAGAACTTGCTGTGAGTTTTCACTGTATAGATTCTTTAGGATGTTGAGTTTTTGAAGATTGTAGCCATGAAACCTAACTCTCCTACAATCTAACCCATAAAGCTGTTGTGGTAATACCCAAATAGCATGGAGGCACACATATAGCACATAGCACCGTGATGGTGAACCTTGGCACCCCAGATGTTTTGGCATTACGTTTCCCATGATTCTCATGCACTCTGCAGTGTAGTTAAGCGTCATGGGAAATGTAGTTCCAAAACATCTTGGGTGCCAAGGATCACCATCACTGCTATAGCAGATCTTGTATATGGCACTTACAGATATACCAGAACCTTCATTACTGAATTAACCAAGGACAGTGCCTGTCCTGGCTACATTTCCTTTTACTATACTATAATCCTATAACATTATATTATACAATTGTTTAATAGTGTACTTATGTCAGCTTTAAAAACAATATATTACACATCTTTTGCAGGAAATATGAAAAAAATTGGTTGGTTTGTGGTAAAATCGATGCCTAGTCTGACTTCTTATTAACCAAAATGGCCATTCAATTACTACTGTAAACTCCAGCCAGAAATAGTATTACAAATATATCTAGAAGAACTCCCCCCCTCCCCCCCTTCTGATAATTTCTCGCATTCAGCCGCTACTGGAAATATATTAAGTGACATCAAAGATTTGTAAAGGTATGTAGTAGGAGGGTCGTAATCTTAGTTGAGGAGGTATAATAGAGTATTTTAGTAACATTATACATGTTAGGGGATCATTAGGGAAATATTGGAACAGCCACTGATGATCTACTTCTGCAAACTCTAGCTGGTGAGTTGTTACTCTGGTCACATAGATTTAATATTTATGTGCCACTGACCTAAAACAACTATGTACAACAGTCATAGAAAAGTCACAAGTACTTATCTGTTAATCAAAGTGTAGGTGGAAGAATGGCAGCATAACTACGAGAAAATTAGCATTTTTAAAAGGAGATCTTCAGTGTAAGACTTTTTTTTTATGTGATAGATTTCTTTTACCAAATGCACATCTAAAGTTCCAGGTATGATCACAAAATGAAGTTGTACTTTGATGACATTATTGAGGTACACCTGCAATGCAGTCATTATTTTCCTCTGCAGCCTCTACTTAGGTTTCATTTCATGGGAAGACACCTGTACAACTCTGTGACACTGAAAGTGATCATAACTCTCTCCATACACCAGAATATTGTGCAGAGAACCGTGGTTGTCTTCTAGGAATGGTAGCCAGGGATCCACTCAGCCTTGCATATCCTCTACTCCCGCAGTTTCTAAACCAAATGCCTGCACATAATCCTTTGCATTGTTTTAGATATTCATTTACATGCATAATCTGGTGTTAAGTCCCTGATTGAAATATCTTCTGAATTAGAGGTTATTACTCATCATTATCTTAAACCACTGCGGTCTAATCTTTGGCTCTTTAACAAAGATCCCTCATTTCTGTTATCCTGACTCATTATTGGTATAAAGATAGCACACATTTGAAAATGAGCAGAAAGAAGCGTACTATCTCATATCAGAAACGTTAAATGCTACAAAGCACCTCGCCGTTTAGTGCCATCTTGTAAAACTGTGGGAGATGATTGTCCTCAATGATTTCTCCTCTCTGGAATGATTTAAAAGACGCTGTGTCAGCAATGATTTATCTATTGACAGCTAAGGATAAAAAGATACGGGCACCCATACAGCTCACCCTTTTTCAGATTAACCTACAGACTGCATTAGGCAAATTTGATGGCATAAAAAGATTTTGCCAATTTGTCTAGAAGCAATTCCTCTCCGGGACTGCACTAAGAGCAGCCTTTCATGCCACTGAGCAATTTAAATGACTTTGATAGATAGTCCAGGAGGTTAAAGTATTGTACTGTACATCTATATTATCACTTTAATAAAAAGCCAATTTACTTAATTGCTGGGTGAAATTAATCTCCGGAATTGGAAAGCTTCTCCGGCAGGATGCAAGACTTCCGTACTTCATTCAGTGTTATGCTAAGGGAATGCCTTAGTGGAAATGCTTGATATTGTAATTTCCTATAACATTCAATCAGCAATTATTGTTGTGCTGTAATCTAAAATACCGGAATGCCGCCTCACTAATCTTAAAGGCAGTTATAAAAATCGAAATATGTTTTATTTGTTCATGGTTCCAGAAGTATATACTGGCTACAATGCCATATGATGGGACCAGTTCAATCCACACTAAACGTACCCTAATATATCTGGTATCATATCAGTCATGAAGGGAATAATCATACTAGCACTTTAAAAAATGCTCCTATCCTATGGACAGTTTCAGCATACCCCTAAAGTATATCTAAAGCCAAAATTTTTGTGTTTTTTTTTTTTTTTTTACTTTTGATGACAGAGTAGTAAAGCCTTTCAACCCACAGGGTATTCCTGTGTATATGGGGGGAATTTTTTTTTGCTCTCTGTCTTATTGAGGGATCTTTCCATTCACTTCCTGTCTTTTCCCCAAAATAAGGGAAACACTACAACAAGTGTTTTGTGAAAAATGATCAGCACATCCAGAATTAAAATCCTAGATTTGGTGATTGTTTTCAAGAAAACGCTTCATGGTTTAATATGTGAAGTACTTGGGACATGGATTATACACTCCTGGAAAAAAAACTTCAGAGGGAGCTTCACCGGGTGAGCTGACTGCACATGTCCCGTTTGGACGATTCCACCTCTGTTTCTATTCTGGTGACAACTCAATAATGGATTTTCCCTCAAGTCCCAGTAGATTGGGCACCTTGATAAATAAAGAGGGTGAACCTCTCTAATGAGGACATAGACTGAAATAAAAACTTGAGTGATGTTCTAACAATTTCCTACTCTATCCAAAAGTAAAATTAAGAAAATATTTTTGACTTTCGATGTACTTTACTGTGATTTACAAGAACTACACTACTCTGCATTTTTGTTGTTTCCAAGTATACACCATTTAAAGTTCACAATCAGGATATTTTTTTCACTGGTCAACACCCAAAATCTGCATTGAGATTCATTTTCAAACCTTTTGATATGCTTTTGTGCATTTCCATGCAGGATGACGTAGTCAAACTGCAGTGTGCTCTGCCTTCTAACAGTTCTACATCTTACTCTTTAAAATATTAGTCATTTCTATTACTCAGTTGATGTATTCCTTGGAGTTACAGTTACTAATTGATCATTTTGCCTTTCGTGTCTTCCGGTACAGTGTTTTAGATTTCCCATTCTCTGCAATTACTCCCTAAGCTGAAACCTCTGCTATAATAAAAAAAATGATAATAAAAAAATGTATCGCTCTCTCCAATAGTGTTATTTGTAATTATCAAGGATTTGTGAGGAAACCACCATATGCATGTTTTATTAATGCAATATTAAATGCCAAACCTATAGGAAAACTGAACTCCTCTAATAAACAGAGCACCTGGTGTGCATGGGGTGGTCTCTGTCTGTTAGTTCTCTCCCAGGATGTCCTGGAGCCATGCGTCTCAAAGGAGATCACATAGAGAACAGCTATGAAATTGCATAGAATTGTCTTTGTGGCCAGTGTCACTGGCTTTGTGGGACATGTTTAAAGCCGCAATCTGACTTTGTTTTACACATTTTATTATTATTTTTTTTTTAGAATTGCTTTTTCAGTTTTATAATCATAAACACAGGGATATTATGAAATGTATGATGCAGCTGTGCTTGCACAGTGGTTTTGTACATAAAATAAATAAGAACAGAAATGTATTTGGAGAAAATGGAGACTCTCAAGCCACTATTTTATATGTGACTTATAAAGTGCCTGTGGAACTAAAGAGCCATTCCAAGGCAACAGGTGAAAGCAATCAGTGAGCAACTAATGCTCTCAGGCAAGCATTGCAGCTATGTTAAAGTCAGAAAATTGCAGCAAGATTTTCACAGATCACCTGACTGGGTTAGTAGGAGGTGAGCAGGAATGTGCTTCTAATGAATTGTAACTTTCTGTTTGCTTCCTGTATCACCTATCCTATTCAATGCAGATTTCATTTTGCTAATCATGAGCGTGCTGGCATTTATATGTTTCCAATCGAACAGGGGGTTCCAGTATCTTCAGCAGGGTCATTAACTAGTGCAGTCCAGCAATGCCTGGATGACAAGTGGAGTGGGCATCTGTAGGCTTAGGCCCCTTTCACACGGTCTGCATTCCGTTGCGGACCGTGCTCTGCTCAGCGGGGATCGATCCGCCGATCCCCGCTGAGCCGGCGGATGACAACTGTGTGCGGAGTGGGAGGTGTCAGAGCCCCGCTGCTCTCTATGGGGAATCAAATGAGAGCGAACCGCCTGATCCCATCCGATCCCCAGGACGGATGGAAAATAGGGTTCCCATCCGTCCGGATTTCACGGACAGGATCGGATGCGGATGGCAGCGGGTGTCGGAGGAAATGTCACCACTGACATCCGCTGCTCCATAGGGCTGAATGGGGCATCGATCCGGTCCGCCTAAAAAACTGACAGGCGGATCTGATCGGAACGCCCGTGTGAAAGAGCCCTTACTTTTCAATTATGATTACAATGTATCTTCAAGCCCAACACTGTGCCCTCACTGCAAGGGTTAATAGCTTGTTTTGTCTAGAGGAGAGGAGAAACCATTTTACTTACCTGATACTCCACTCTCCTGGCAGGCAACACTCCCCCATGATTCAGTGTTGCACTGTCCCTTGACATCCTCATATCCACAGCAGGGCTATGGATCCTGTTCTGGTCTTAATGATCCCAAGATCCTAGACCAGTGGACTGTGGGGATGCAGAAGTTGCGTAGAACTGTTTAGCTGCAGGAAGAGTGGAGGATTAGGTAAATATATCTCCTTTTTTTGTTCCCCCTAGGCCAGTGATGGGGAACCTTGGCACCCCGGATGTTTGGGAACTACATAGTTGCCAACATTTGAAAAAAATTCCAGGGACACTTTGCAGCACAGCTATCAATTACTTACCACACCCACTTCCCTGAAGCTCCGCCCACTCTGCATAATTAATCTCCGACCACTTATCATCAGATTATAGGATCTACTCAAAGAGAGAATTACAGGAAATTGAAAAAGGAATTTCAAACTTAAGGCCAAAATAGCAGAGTTGGAATAATTCTCCCATTTAGCTGCACTATTTCTGCCTAAAGTTTAAAATTCTCATCACAATTCCCTGCAATTCTAAAGTGTCAAATTTGCTCCGATGTGACCATACAAAAAATGTAAATATAAATAAAGTGCAATATGTAAATAAGTACGAAAAATACCTAATTATACTATCTACGTAACTTCGCATGTGTCCGCCCGGCCAAGCTTGTACGAGCTTTCCCGAGCCCAGCAGGCGTCAGAACGGTGCATGCGCAATTACGATGTCGGCCCTAAACCATTTATTTTACCGGCCTATAATGGGCATTTATGGGCAGCCCGATTAACGGACGCTTGCTGGAACAATGTAAATTACTCGGGACTGGCTCCTATTTGCCGGGACTGTCCCGGCAAAAATGGGACAGTTGGCAAGTACAGAACTACATTTCCCATGGTGCTCAACTACACTGCAGAGTGCATGAGCACCATGGGGAATGAAGTTCCAAAACATCTGGGGTGCTAAGGTTCACCATCACTGCCCTAGGCATAAACAATCAACCCTTGCGGTGCAGGTGTAGATCCACTGTAAAGGATAATTTTGTATTTGCCCGAAGTTGGGCTTTAGGGTCCTATGTCCTTGACAATAGTTTCAAATACTTCTGAAATCATTCAGAATTCTTTGCCAGGTGCATTTGACCTGCAGATAACCTTCATCTGACCTACATTTGGCCAGCTTCAAGCAGGTTTTGCATTGCATCTGTAGACTGGCATGAATTCAAAACCCATCTAATGCAAGAAAAGCCCATTGATGCAGACACTTAGGGATCTGATATAAAGGCATTTATTGTTTCCTAACAAATTATCTTCCCCTAACAAGCCAAAAAGGATGTAAATGAAACTCGGAAGCAGCTTAGATTTAGCTTGAATCAACTCCTTCAGCAAATCAAAGGCAAATCATAGCAGCCAACCGTTTTTTTATTTTTCTAGGATCAGTTGCTCTCAGCATAGTTTGCGTTCCTGTACTCTAAGTTAATAATGACTGTTCTATTGCACACCCATTGTATACTAGAGTCCTTGCCCAGAAAAACCAGGAGGTTTTAAAATGTACATTTGTTTTGAGAGATGTCACAAAAAACAAATGAGCACATTTTATTTAGAGAGATTTGTTATCTTTCACACATCTAATTTAGAGAGTTTTTTTTATCTTTTTATACAGAATATGGAATAACCTGTCTTCGTGCCAGGCCGCACACAACACCTGATAACTAGCTGTTTAACAGCAAGACCAACCAGCTGTTTAGGTCTGTTCTTTCCATTTAGGTATAGGTGGTATTGAAACATTGATTTTCCAAGATCAGGCAACGCTGTATTGAAGAAAGCTGGGCAAGTGATGGATAGGATTGGGGCTGCTTGGCACTGCCATTAAAGCGGTTGTATACCCCGCTTTGTTATTTTTACCAACAGGTAAGCCTATGATAAGGCTTACCTGTAGGTAAAATGAATATCTCTTAAACCTTTACAGTTTAGGAGATATTTACCCTGAATGCAGCCGCCGATGTCAGCAGCGCATGCACTCTGAAGGTCTGGAAAATTGTGCCGGGACTTCAGAGCTTCTTGCCGAGACCAAGGGTGACATCATCGCAGCTTCTTCCACTCACTGCGCCAGAGCCCGCAAACCCAGAAGAAACGGTGAGGAAACATGTCAGCCCCCTCATCAGTGACCTGGTGCCGCTGCGGAGCTTCGTTCTAAGGTAAGTATTTCACAAGGTGCTAGTATGCGATGTATACTAGCACATTATGCCATTGTCTTGCACTCTTTAAAGATTTTCAAGCAGGAAGACCCCCTAAAAAATGAAAAGTGTAAAAGTCATACACCTCTTTAAGGGAGTTCTTTGGTCACAGTATATGCTTTCTTTTTAGAACATCAGCATTGTAATAACAATACAAACAATGGTTATTTTTATCAATGCAATATACTGTAAGCTTACTTGAAAAACCCCATTTCATGTTATGAGCGCTGACACACTTCTTGGATTCCTGCATGTTTTGCAGCTTTTCCTCTGCTATTTACTTTCAGTTTTTAAGGACTATATATCCCATGGTACATTGCTGCCTGCAGGCAGTGCTTCCTATACTGACTCCGCCTCCTGAAACTCCTCCTCGCAGCACCTCCATAGGCAGGCTATGTGAAATGTGTGACACAGCACTGCCTATTCACAGGGCATAGTCAATTCATGGAAGTTTATTTTTTATGGGATTCTTAACAAAGTAAGTTTGCAGACTTCAAGATCTTTGCGCTGCAAGCACGACAGTGGAAATCACTTTATTCTCTATGGTGCTTGTTCATATCAATGCAACATGATGCAATGAATTTTTTGAAAAGGTGCAGGTCCTTCTTTGCTGCAGCATAGTGCATTTTTGGCCCCATAGACTGCAATGGGAGCATATAGCAAAAATGCAAAGAAATGCATTTTTGGTGTGGTTTTGGCAGGGTTTTGTATAAGAAAACCTCCTCCACATGAAGCTTAACCACTTGCCAACCACAATACATATATATACGTTGCGGTTTTCAAGTGGTTTACCTGGATTATGGCTGAAGATATCAACCACAACCCCTGTACTGTTTTTTTTTTCTATAGGCAGGCGGCTTTCCCATGAAACCGGTCAGCGTGGCTCATGAGCCACAGGAACAGTTTCAGAAGCCCCTCCCATTGCTCGCCAGTGTTTCTCAGGCTAAACGATCCAACGGTGTGGCCGGCTTCCCCTCATAGGCGATCAAAGAGGTAACACTCTTTGATCAAACTCTATGGCCTCTGATGCCGCTTCCAGTCCAGGCTGGAAGAATTTTTTTTTTTAAAGCGAAAGATAAAAAAAAAGTTTTTTTTTTTCATCTTTTGTTTTAAAGGTAAATAATTTGAGAGATTTGAGGTCTTTTTGACTCCAGATCTTAAAGAGGACCTGTCATCCTTATTTCTATTACAAGGTATAATTGCATTCCTTGTAATAGGAATAAAAATGATTAAAAGAAAAAAAAAATAAATGGACAGTGTAAAAATAAAAAATAAAAAGTAAAATAAATAATAATAATAAAAAAAACGTAAAGAGCCCCCATTCCTCCATACACTAAACCTCATCTGTATCTCTAAACAGGTAACTTGTAAAGGTGATTAAAGCGTCACCTATAGAGATTTTTAAGTACTGTAGTTTGTCGCCATTCCACGAGCATGCGCAATTTTAAAGTGTGACATGCTAGGTATCGATTTACTCAGCATAACATTATCTTTCACATTATGCAAAAAAATTGGCGTATAAATTGTAATGTTTTTAATCATTAAAGTGGATTTTTTCCAAAAAAAATGCATTTGCAAAACCACTTCACAAATACCATGTGACACAAAAAATTGCAACGATCACTATTTTATTCTCTACAGTCTCGGCTAAAATATATGTACAATTTTTAAGGGTTATAAGTAAATTTCAAGCAAAAAATACTAATTTAAACTTGTAAACAAAAGGTGCCAGAAAAAGCTTGACCGGCAAGTTGTTCAAAATGCAAAAAAAAAAAAAAAAATGCATTAAACATGTGCTACACAATCTCATGGAAAAACGCATTATTATGCAGCAGCACCTGTGAACCAAGGCTTATTTGCTCCCTTTTGGTCTGCTAAATATACCATTAAAAGTGTTTTACTGCATCTGTTCAACAAGTGCAAATCGCTTTTTCATCCCGCTAGAAATTTTATTAACTGACAACTTCCTGTACTCTCTGCTTCTGAACTGTTATTGGTTGCCATTGTTCCCTGCTATCTTCATGTACTACAAGACAACAACACTTCCTGTCCTAAGGTGACAACGCTGCTCAGTTTGGCTGGCACCCTAGATAGGAAGTAAGTTAATGGCAGGATTACCAGGATACAATTAGTAGAAAAAAGTGTGGAAAAAAAAAAGGAAAACAAATGCAGCCACCACATCTAAGGTCCAAAAAGCTTTAATACTATCCATTTTTGTTCTTGGGTTTTAAACCACTTTATTGTGTGCTATACTTGCTTGGATTTTAATCTGAAAGATGTCTTCATGTTTTGTTTCTAAATGAAATCTGGTTGTTAGAATTATTGTTATTAGAATTGTAGTAATAATGATGATAATAATGATTGATGATGATAATAATGCAATGATGATGATGATAATAATGCAATGATGATGATGATAATAATGATTATGATAAAATAATAATAATGAAATGATGATGATAATAATAATGATTATAATAAAATAATAATAATGAAATGATGATAATAATGCAATAATGATGATAATAATAATGATAATGATGATGATGATAATATAAGAAATAACAATGCTAAAAATAAATACGAGTATTTATGGTATCTTCATCACTTTTATTGAGGCGTACATTAGACGAGTGCCACGTATAAAGTTGTATGGGCATCTGTGAGCAGCTGTGACAAATAAAGTGTACATCTTCCCCTATTCCTCAAGTCATTGTGCTGCCTTGTTTTCTGCCGTGATGGATTATGAAAAAGATTAAGAGGACCTCGCTCTACTCTGGAGATCTAGTTTCATATTGTGTCCTTAAATGTATCCACGCCACATTCGGTGATATTGGACTAAAAATATGCCGCGACAGCTGGACTGCTTTAAATGTGAACTTAGTCCCCAAGTCACACAAAGGAAACGGCGCACAAGGCTTACGCCATGCAGCCATATTAAATAAGAATAGCATCTTTTCCTTTCTTGCCAAAGATAGTAAAATTAACATGCAGCTGGCTTCTCTGATAAATGGATTCGGTTAGGTCACTGAGGGGATGCATGTGACACTAAGTGATTTACAGTGCTTTACCTTAATGAAATTGTTTCAGCGAGATGACGCTGAGAGCTTTTAATGGATGGCTTTACTTGATGTAATGAAATTGCTTTCTTTTGGCATTTAATATAAGGTGCAGTTATTATTTACAAGAGCCTTTTCTGCGCTACTGTCTCTGTGCAGAGCAGCAGCAGAGCAAGAGAGCAGAGGGTGCAGGAGAAGAGAAAGTGGAGGGGAAAGGCTGCTGGCTAGAGTGGCCTAAGCTTTGTACATCAGACAAGGTTGACTTCATTTGTGCTTTTCTTTTAAGTAGATCCTCCTAATCTGTTCACAGGCAACTGGATTTTAACCAGATCAGCTGCATTGAAGATGGTGCTTTCCGAGCTCTGCGCGACCTGGAAGTGCTGTGAGTACACGTCTAATGTCTTGGCATCAGCAGATTATGACGAGGGCAGCGTGTGTGTGTGTGAGAGAGAGAGAGAGAAAGAGAGAGAGAGAGAGAGCTCATCTGGCTGTCATGTCACTGTCACTGCTCTGCAATAAATGTGCTTCTTTTCATTGCTGCATTGGCTAAATGTTTGGAACACAAATAATTTTTATGTTATGCTGCTAACTGTATGATTATCTCTCCTTCATGTCTTCTGGTTTTACTTCTCCTAAGCTGGCTGCTTTTGAACATATGGTGGTGGTGCGTAGAGTGCAGTAGCCCATAACAGCCAATCAGGTTCTACGCTTCATGCTAGAGAGGGAACAGTGAATGATGATCACTGGTTGGCTGCTCTGGGTTTCTGTACTTTTTTTTTTTTTAATTTTGCCATCAGCCTACTTATATTTGATGATCATATTTATTTATGCATGTACACAATAATTATCTATCTATCTATCTATCTATCTATCTATCTATCTATCTATCTATCTATCTATCTATCTATCTATCTATCTATCTATCTATCTATCTATCTATCTATCTATCTATCTATCTATCTATCTATCTATCTATCTATCTATCTATCTATCTATCTATCTATCTATCTATCTATCTATCTATCTATCTATCTATCTATCTATCTATCTATCTATCTATCTATCTAGCTATCTATCAAACTATCTAGCTATCTATCAAACTATCAAGCTATCTAGCTATCTATGCATTGTGTCTGGTTATCTGTCTTTGTTGATAGTTCTGTTTATTTTAATCTGTCTGTCTGTCTATCTATCTATCTATCTATCTATCTATCTATCTATCTATCTATCTATCTATCTATCTATCTATCTATCTATCTATCTATCTATCTATCTATCTATCTATCTATCTATCTATCTATCTATCTATCTATCTATCTATCTATCTATCTATCTATCTATCTATCTATCTATCTATCTATCATTCTTCCCTTCTTTCCTTCCTTCCTCCCTTTCTATGCTTCTGTCTCTTTCTACATCTTTCCCACTACTCTCAATGCCTCCGCTCTTCACATTGGAAACATTTTCTGAAGGGTTGCAGCTAGGATTCAGTTATATTTGTCCAACCTACAGCATAGGTTTCCCATACCCAAAAATCAGCTGGTTGAAAGCTGAGTTAGGATTGGCCACTGTGGATTACAACACACCCCTTCTCATTGCATGCTGTAATTAAATAACGTGACATGTAAACCAGAGGGCTGATGTTATGTTCGTAAATGGGCAAAAAGTATCCAACTTTTTCATAACATACTTATAATGCATATACAGTATGTATGTGGATGTATAATAAACAGGCAAAAAATTTGGGGGAGCATACCCATGTATTTCTAAAGCTGCTGCAGCTATGAACCAAAAGACATGTATATTAAAAAAATGTGGATGTATGCATTGTGTAATATTGTAATATATGCTGTATATGTGTGTATGTATATATATATATATATATATATATATATATATATATATATATATATATATATATATATATATATATATATATATATATATATATTTAGATATATATATATTTTTAAATATATTTATATATATAAAAATATATATATATATATATATATATATATATATATATATATTAGTTTTGTATAGTGCCCTCAGTATTCTTAATGCTCTTATCAGTTTTATAGTTTACCCTTTTATAGTTCAACAACAACACTAATATTTAGGCACATTAGAGTAATGGAACATATATATTGGGGCATAACGCCAAATTGAATACAAACACATATTGTATGGCAGCGGGGTGTGATATTGTCCACAGGCAGGATTTGAGCTTTCCTTTAAACATTTTAATAAATCTGCTTGATTTGGCCTTGTGAAATATATCTTTTGAAAGTTTGCATGTTGCTTTTCTGGACAGATACTGAAAACCGCCTTCAGGGATCTTTTTCTAACAGGCCAAAACAATGCAGTTTTATTTATTACCAAAATGCGTCAGCTATGCATAAACACACTTAGGAGGGTGCCACATCCCCATGTACAGTATCAAGCAAAGGAAAAAGAAACGGACAGGACTTTGAAAATACCGCAAAAGATTATAAATAAAAAAAAAAATGCATCAATTTTATCATACAAAATATAAAAAAAACATGGGGAATATACCCAAGACCAACCTCCCAGTATGGTCAAGGGAAGGGGGGAGGGGAATTGTGTTTGGGACTTTCTCGGTACGGTATTGATCAATTAGTCAAAATGTACCGTACCGAGAAAGTCCCAAACACAATTCCCCTCCCCCCTTCCCTTGACCATACTGGGAGGTTGGTCTTGGGTATATTCCCCATGTTTTTTGTACAAATCTTCAAGGGATGTAGGTACCGAATAACCTTGTTAATTAAAACACAGGCTCCCCCTATAATCATACAAAATATGATGTATTTTTTTTTATTTACAAACTTTTGTGTCGCCTTCAAAGTCCTATCCATTTCTTTTTCCTTTGTTTGATACAGTTTTTTAATTAACCTAGCGGCATGTATTTAGATCAGCCCACTATGTCTAAAATCTTGGCCTTTACAAATTCAACATTTAAATGTCCTTGCTTTGACACTAGCCATGAGACTGAAGCCAGGAACACACGGGATGAATGTCGGGAAACATTTGCTGGTTCAAAAAAAAAAAAAAGGGCTGACGTTCGGCCCCTTTTTATGTCTGTCTGACAGAAGGCCGTCCGTGTGTATGCCGTTCTGTCATATGAGCATGCTGGAAAACCAGCAGCTAACCGACTCCCGATTAGCGCTTTCCGCCAGAGGCAGAGAGCGCTGATCGGAGTGTTCTGGCGGAGGGGGCAGTCCCCCTCTCAGAACACAACAGCTCAGCGGGGGGAGATCGCTGTACTTAGTTTGCATAGTGACCAGAGCTGACAGTTTTTTTTCGTTCAACCCGCTGGGTTGAACAGAAAAAAACCTCTAGTGTGTACCAGGCTTAAAGAAAGGAATGCTAAAATTAATTTTGTGTAATTTCAATTTATTTTGCCATAGATATAAAGTTTTATGAATGTTAAAATCCATAGACATCATTTATTTAGATTTAAAAATTATTTTTTTTGACAGGTCATTGCTGCTTAGCCTTGAAGGCCATAGGTCCATTGGCGCAAAGAATTTCATTCATACAAATAAAGTACCTTTGGTAGACAATGAATTAAAACTTTTAATTACATACAATTACACCCATGAGTCCCTGCCACTTTCAGTCTTATGCCTTTACCACTTTCTAGAGTAAATTTACCATGGCACAAACATACCATCTACACGCAGATGGCATCCATCGTGGGTTTCATACCTAGGTACCCAGGAGTTGTAGTGAAACAGTGCTAGCATTTAGCCGCAATGCTGCCCACCTAAATGACAACGACAATGACAAATTAATGAGGTTAATCTCTGCTAACTGCCATTAGCCAATCATGTGCAAGCAAAATACAGTTTCTTTAATTTTCCTTGCAATAAATACATTTTCACTACGGTAACTATGGGAAAACTCTCTTGCAAAGTAAACATTCCCTTGCAAAGTAAACAGCCTTTTTGATTTAAATACAGTAAATCAAATGTGATTGTGTTATAATCTCTTCCTAAATTCCTAATTAATATTTTGTATAATATATATGATTGAATATCTTCACTATTATTCAGTCCCCATATCTAGAAGGAAAATCCTCTGTTCTTTTCCAGAGAGTATAGTTTGTACTGGATCCCAAGTTCAGAGTATATAATAATGAAAATCCCAATGAGTCCCTTCAGTTCTTCCTTCCATAAAACTTTACCAAGGATAAAGACACATGACTTCCATGCATGTACATTTATCCATATACTCTGTACCTAGGCAATTCCTTTCATTCTCTAATTTGCTCTCATATACTAAAATTCGGAGGAACTTGATGCAAAGATCCCATAATCTATAAATGTTTTCTTGGTAAATGTAAAATTAAGATTTTTTTTTCTCTATACCTTTCAAAAATGTACAAAGATTTATCTTTTTTTTTACCATGAACAGATTGGGCCCCAATGCATGTAATTCTCTCTTAATTTTTTAACACATCACGTACATTGATTGTATACGTTAGTGTGTCACATCAGCAAATATTTTACAACCTGTATGCTCAGCATACGTATGTGAAACAGCGAGCGCTCCAAGCTTTTGAAAGGTTTTGTAAATTTGAGATGGAACGCTGCGGTTTCCAGAGCTCACATAAAACAATCTCAAGTTATGACTTATTTCAAGATTTATTTGCAAATATCATAATATAGTATGTTTCATATTGTATCTCGGTTTTGCCGAAGACCTGGATTGTTTTACGTTACACATATAAGCAATCCAAGTGAACCCCAAGAGTAAAATCCTTCAACGACCTTATCAAGCGATGGCTGAAATGACAAAATATGAGAAAAGTAAATTTAAACAATGGTATAAAGTGCTGTATCTAAAAATGCTTATTAAATTCATTTAGTTAAAAAAAAGAAAAAAAAAGAAAGGGGGGGCCTATAATAGTAAAATATTTGGCTAGATTTTTAACAGATGGACTTTTAAGGGCTAAAACTTATGGACTGATTTACTGCATGGAACTTTATTTGTGTTCAATGTTATCACCAAACCAAATAAGAATATATATATATATATATATATATATATATATATATATATATATATATTTTTTTTTTTTTTTTACCATATTTAGAATGTAGAATAATTACTTATTTTTAGGTCTCCCAATCACCCCCCACTACCACCACCACTACCACCACCACCACAAGGAAGCGAATTGAAGTAGAATATAATTGTTGAAGTTTTTTCTTTTTTTTTTTTTTTATTACTGTAGGGATGACTAGTCGTATAAGTTCCTGGTCAGTAGAGCGTGCAATTATTTATGCTGCCAATGTATTTAAGTTTTAAACTTAGACCCCATTCACACTGGGGCGACCTGTCAGGCAACCTGGTCGCCTGACAGGTCGCCTGCCATAGAGAAGATGTGGACCCGTTCTAATAGGAGCGACACAAGTCGCTCCAACTTAGAAAAAGGGTCCGGAGCTTCTTTGGGGCGACCCGGAGTGACCTGCATTGACTTCAATGATATGAAGTCCGTGCCGGCCGCAAGTCGGATCGCCCCAGTGTGAACGGGGTCTGAAGCTTCAAATTAAAAAACAAAAATACTATGTTTTCATATCACTGAGTATTTAGAAAATAAATTGAATACCAAGTACCTCAAGTACCACAAATGCCAGAAGTCTTTTTTTTCTGATCTAGTTTAGTTTGGGTGTCAAGGGAGACCTTTATTGGTTTCATTTTCAGCTTCAGTACTAAAGTGTGCTTGGAAATTATTTTTTTTTTATTATTGTTGGCAGCTATGATGTTCCAGTACTGCATTGCAGCTCAAATAGACTGCCCTATAGCGCTCAATCCAATCATAAAGATCACTACATACTCGTGAGACAAAAGAGGAGCTTGCTGGGTGTGCCCAAAATGGTGGCACAGATTCCTTTACAGTAAAGTGATATCTGCATTGCTTCACTATAATTAGCAAACACCACACAATTTAACACATTTTCCCCACATTTCTTTATGAAATCTTGCAAATGTTAGTCTTTTTAAAGCTTAAGATGGAGATATGAAATGGAGAAAAATAATGTGAACTTGTAGACCTATGGGATTTTTCTGAAGTGTGGTTTATTAATGAAGACTTCTCACAGATTTTTTTTGTAGTTTGAATTACATCTAAGAGGCCAGATTAAAAAATTAAACATTTCACCCCACTTGCCCCATTTTGCCTATGATATTCCTGTGTTTAAATTATTTTTTTGGATTACTGTTGCAAAAATTGCTCACGTCTGAACAAGTCTTCATCTACCACCATGTTAACATTTTTGTCTTCCTATATTTTAAAAATGCACTGATCCTCATTTGTAATGCCTTAATAAAAAAGCGTGAGATATGTGCTAGTACCCTGCAGAGATTTGAGATGAACTTTTAAAAGTCATTCAAGTTCAAATGACAAGAAAACTTTATGCGGATTTTTGGGTTCTAATGAAATTTTGCAACTTCAGTGATGGCAACTGAATATAAATGTGAAGTTTATGATGACTGCACCCACTGCGGCAGTAGTAAAATTCTGCTGACGTTTGTGGGAGGAGCCATGGTTCAACATAGGAAGATTGGAATATTCTAGAAATTTTGAAGGGCGTCGAGCCTTGATAAGCGCCAGATCCTTTCACATTTTTGTTGCACACTCTGCTTCTCTGGTTGAGTGGATGGTTCATTCGCTGAACTACCTTTCTGCATCGCCATTCATACCCATCCACATCTGAATTGCCTTTCTAAAATGTCTTCAATTCCAGGCAAGTTTGTGCGCTCTTCTACTATGCATGCTTTAATCTTCAAATGGTCTTTTTCTTACTTTTTTAAATTTTATTTGTGGCTGGTGGCATAGGCTGTTATAGACTTTCTCATCGCTAAGGGTTTTCTATGTTCACAGCTAAAGCAAAGGTGTTCTATAATGTGATAACAGATTATTTTTTTATTTTGTACTTGTTAATTTTTTTTCATTTATTGAATTTGGGCTTGTACTTTAGAATTTCTAAAGCAAATATGTGGCTGAAAATTAATTATTTAATGGGAAAACCAAGAGTTGAAAACTAATATTATGACTTTAAACTTCTTTTTGCTTTGTTGTTTATTATTACATAGAAAAATTAGAATAAAAAAAAAAAATATATATATATATATATATATATATATATATGTATATATATATATATATATATATATATATATATTTTTTTTTTTTTTTTTTTTTTTAATTTAGATAACATCACCTGAGCCCTTGAGTCATATAAGGGGACTGCATTTTTCTAGCTATAAGGATTTTTTTTCAGAGGTGTAGGTGCCACTAAAGTACACATTTGATTAATGCGTGTCTTTTTAAAACCTTATCAACTATGTACTTATTTTCATTTTCTCTTTCCTTTTTCTTTTCCCCTTTTTCCTCATCACTTTTAAATAAAGGAGCATTTACTAACTTTCTATTTACCATATATCGTTTAGTAAATTATGGTGCCAAAAATCCAACCTTGTTCTATCATGTTTGGCTTATTTTAATATCAGATGTGGTTATGGCTAAGACTAAATTATTTTTTAAAGTGGATTGGTGTCTTTTTCAATCACATATATATTATAGACTTATAAAAGGAATTTAGCAGAAGATCGGCTGATCCAAATAATTACCTTAATATTTGCATCAGTGATATCAAAGAGAATTTTCCCCAAACTGTGGTTGCTTTCCTTTCTTCTGCTTTCTACCATCCTCTATATTTGCAGTATTATTTGGTAGCACATTTTAAACTATGTAAACTATATTTTTCTAAACAAAATATGTAACTGTACAGCACTGACCATTTTGATGCGCCAAGGTGGCAATGAAAGTGATTGTGAGGTTTCAGAACAGCCAAGTTTTACTAGCAGTTGTTCTTAATAATTTTTCCGCCATACTATGGCCAACCTTAAATTTCAAGCCAACATTAATGTAAAGAGGAAATAGTGTGTGATGCATTTTAAGACTAGATGTGGAGTAATGTGGTGACCCTTCTGTGACTTGCTGTACCCACAATGCAGTTCACTGTAGTATGCCTGCATAGCACTGTTACCCAGCATTGTATTAATTGGGCTGTACTGCAGTTTTCATTAGCAGCACCTTAAATAAGTGGAAAATGCCTGTGGGAAATGCAATGCAGACGTTCAAATGTTTCAGACTAATCCAACGGTATTTTTAGTTAAGGTTCATTGCTGTTAATATTGTTCCTGTGCAGGATTATACATTGCCAGGGAAACATGTTGAACAGATTTTTCGAGCAATAAACTTTACACTGTCAAAAAGAAAATATGCAGTCATATTACAAATCCTGCTGTTGCCTTTGGTGATCTAACTTCTTCTCTTTCATGTTTTACAGTACCCTCAACAATAACAATATCACTCGACTTTCAGTGGCAAGCTTCAACCACATGCCAAAACTGCGAATTTTGTAAGTAGATTTTTATTAATGATTCTCTTGTATTTTTATTACTCTGAGACAAAAAAAATCATATTTTGCTTTATTAAATAGATTAAAATATCACTTGAAATCTTTGTCTTGGGAAACATCTGCTTTCTGAAGTAAAATCAAATGTAGGCATACCAGGAACATTTTTTTTGTTGGTGTAAGTAAAAGTAACGAATTAGGAACTTTAAATATTAGCCATAATCGTAAATCTAGAAGAATTTAACAGCTTACTATTTTTTTTTTTTTTTTGAAAAGTACATTAAAACCCAGCAAGTAATCAGTAGGATTTTTTCTGTATAAACATCAAAAAAGTTGAAAAAATCTGAAATCTCTCTGTGCAGAAATATATATAAAGAATAATGAAAAAAAAAATACTTTTCATGTTTAATGAATTGCAGTCATTTGGAGAACAGCCAGATATCCAGTCTCTTGCTACAAAAGACAGAAACTTTAATAGTATCTTTAGTAGTAGTAGTAGCTAGTAGAGTCCAGTCCATAGTTGCCATATTTTAACAGTTTGACTGAAGTGAACACCTGTGTTTGAGGACCTTTAGCAAAGCACTCCAATAGTTGTAGACACAGTGAATAGATATTTCAGTTAATATATACTTTTTATGTATAAGTTCTAAATTATTTTCGACATTGACAAACTGTTTTATAAGGTCATTCTAAGCACAATGATCATGTAAAAAAATACAGAAACCCATAGCAGCCGCAGAACAAATATTTCACTGAATCAATTACAATAAATTGAAATCCCGTTGGTGGTTCTGGGCCACTACAATTTGCACATGATATCCAAGTTTTAAGAACACCAACTGTAATTCTGAAAAAAAGCACCCTTTTTTAAAGTGATGAAATAAAGGTGATCAAAAGATTCATAAAATAAATTCATAAAAAAATCCAGGTATGATTTAATGGAGGTAACAAGGAGTCCCTCCAGGTCCCTTCTTGACCTTATGCACATTCCATATAAGTCCCACCAAAAACTTTTGGAATCTTCTGCCCCAAACACTTAATGCTTAGTCATACGACATACCCAAATCCACAGCACCACTCCAAACCTGTACCCCTAAAGCCGACTCCTGTAGCCTGTCTCTGCTCCAGCATGAGAATATAAGAAGTTGAGAGTTGCACTCTGTAATTAGCTCATTGTTGATACTTTATTCTGTTAGCAATAAAGTGGCTGCATACATATGATTTTCACCCAGAAATCCACACTCCCTAAACCTGTTTCCCCCGAATGGGATTGTTCACAAGAATAGAGTAGGTAAGTTAATGGTTATTTGAGACTTGCTGTGGTTTGTGAATGTGCCCAATTGTTGTAATTATATACTTGAATGTTCCCATTTTATCAAATGCTGGTGAAATACCTCAGAATATTAATAAGGATATATCGACTTTGCAACACAGAAATGCAAAACATGACCAGTGATACATTGTAGGATATTAGATTCTATAAGATCCTGTCGTGATTTATTATTTCTCTCCTCAGCCACTGAAACATAGCTCTGCCTCAGTATAAAACATTCCCTGACCACTTCGTAGGTGTGCGTTAGTTTTATGTGAACAATGGTCAAAAGTAGAAAGATGGATCAGATGCAGGTGTTTGCAAACCTGGTGCAGAACGCTGTCCAGAACCAAAGAAATGTGCACAGAACATTGCAAATCCTTTTGCTTAATAAAAGGCATCTGGCTTTTAATTTGAGAAGTGCCTGAGTTTGGCTGTACCCCAAATATAAAAAGAGAATAAATGTAAACTCATTGCAGTTCATTCCTTTGGATCAATTCAATTGTACATTTTTTGTTATGCAACCCTGAGTGCATATTCAAATTATTCCTTTCTGTTTGGCAACCCTTAAAAGATTGTATTTTCTACATAAATAAGTGCATTGACCTACTAGGTATTTCACATATCATTTAAGGGCATAGCCAGGCTTTGATTGGCTGTCATCTATGATAAATAGGAAATCTTTACTCTTTTATTACTGTACTGCAGCCAGACCTAATTAAATCGAAACCAGCTCTTTGATAATCATTGTTAAATGAAATTAGCTGCAGAGATGGAGCAGTGTGTTTTAGTACCCTTTATAGTTGGTTAGGACAGAGGGCATCAGCTAAGCAAATTAGTCAGGGAAAACTATAGAAACACAGACACAGTGTATAACCAAGCTTATACATTACTGCCATAAAACAGAAATGTCCATGAATAAGGGAGCTTTAAGTGGTATTTACAGAAATAGAAGATGAAGAACACCAAAGAAGACACTCGTGTGAGGATCAGGCTACCCTGAGAGGCAATTTTGAGCCCTTCTGACTTTTGGAAGCGCTCAGTATTCATTTCTCTCAAGACATATTTATTTATTTATTCCAAAAAGCTTTATTTGATAAATGTGCATAAAATAAAAATGAGAACAACAGTTGGATCATTCTGATCAACATTCACGGTGATCCAATAATAACCAATAAAAAGGATTAACATAAGAAGTATCATTGTAAAAATTATGATATATCATAACAAGAATCTTGAGTAAGCCGGAGAGTCCTGTATTGGGTTATAAGAAGATGACGTGATGTAGTATGTAATATTGGTCCTACCTTGGTCAGCATTCATTTTAAGGCAGATCTTTATGACTTTTAACAAAAAAAAAAAAATGAAGTTTTGTATCTGTAGGTATGAGTTGCATTGGAAGTAATAAAGGGTAGTGGTGCTATAGAGACCAGGGAGATGTTTCCCGCAGTCCTCATAGACAGATGTCAGTCTATGCTTATGCTTATTTAAAAGGTGTTAAGCAGGACCAAAGTGTAAGTCAAAAGTAGCCGTGGTATGCAAAGAACATCAGCTCATGTGTATTTGTGATCAATCTTTGCAAGCCCATGTAGAGAGATAATGGAGTTAATTTACTAAAACTGGAGAGTACAAAATCTGGTGATGCTGTGCAGGGTAGCCAATCAGCTTCTAATTTTAGCTTGTTCAATAAGACTTTGACAATGAAACCGAGAAGCTCATTGGTTTCTATGCAGAGCTACACCAGATTTTGCACTCTCCGGTTTTAGTAAATTAACCCCAATGTGTCTATACTGCCAACTTTGTATCACTGTATGTCTCAAGTGATTTACTACATTTTGCTGCAAATGAGTATATGACTGCCAAGTCTTTAAGGCTAAGGTCTGAGGTGCCATATTATTTCAGGAGGCTTAATGCTAGTTGAACCTTGTTAAAGACTTTTTTTTCGGTCTTTAGTGATGAAGATTGGGTAAATAAGATGTTTTCTTCTCTTTGATTTCTTCCTTTTCAAAGGCCAGTCCATGAGTACAGTTTTTGGGGGAAGAAATACTGTCAGCCAGGTGACGTGTAAGAGTGCCTGTTAAACTCTTAGACACAATACAAGAAAGCATTTTTTTTTTTTACCAGTCTTCTAAAAGATAGTTTGTTTTAATATCTATGGCTAGTTCAGTATCTTTAAATGGAATTATTGAGTAGGCAAGCAGCTGCATTATCACAGTATCTCTGCCTTGCAGTCTGAGATCTATCATGAGCATCTATTCTGGTCAGCTTCTGAAACTTTAAAGTTATTTTAGTGAAGGGTATTGTTAGCTCCTTTCTACATCAACTTTGGTTTTAGGCCTATTGTCCCACAAAAATAAAGAAATGAAAAGTTGTCATACACCAATTTAGCAATTAGCGTGAATGTTTTATTATTGTTCATATGCTTTAGCTACTTGGAATCGAGCCATGATCTTGTGCTGACCTGCCCATTTTCGGAGTAACAAACTTAATTCCTCTTTGTGTTGCCATTTCCATCTTTCAATTTCAGACGTTGTATTGAGCTTGGGTCCCGAGGGGCCAAAAGCAACTAATCCCCTTTTCTTTGATTAAACAAAAAAGAGAGGAAATCAGAAAAAAGGGATACAAGGGGGGTGTTTTATATTGAATTATTTTTCTTGCCTTGTTCGGTTGAAAACAAATGTGACCTGTTAAAAGGATTTTGCTGGCTGTTTCTATAGAGACTAATAAAGCAAGACTTAGTGATATTTCTAATTGGGAGCCAAATCTTTTATGGGTCTTTTTTCACTCTTGCTGTCAGTATGCTCCCCCTATAGAGCAATTTACTTCAAATGTGTTTTGTCTTTTCTTTCTTTTTTTTTTTAACCCCGCTTTTGTTTTTAGCTTCAGAGTCCATAACTGTTTTCAAGCTCTTGTATGTTTGCCTAACCAACTGTAAAGAAACAATGCTCGATGTGGAGAGATTGCATTTTTATGTTGGCAAACATTGTTTTTTTTCTGCCTTAAAAATAAATTAGTTTTGAAAGGATTTGAAACAGATAAGTTGGTAAACAAAGAAAAGAAAGCAAAAGTGGTGAGGATTACAGAATTAAGCTTTTTAGTTTTGGATCAATGAGCACTGCATAGACTGGTCTGAAGCAGTAAATATCTGAAGTAACCATAATCAAACTTTTTAAAATCCATGTTCGCTTCAGTAGTTGATATCCATTTTTTATGCCCCTTCTTGAAGATTACAATCATAATGCCAGGAGGCAGTGATACCCTCACTGTGTTAAGGAGAAAATCCCCTTTCAAGATGCATTGATACCATGCTTGCCAATTCCTTTTTAAATGAGGTGTAATTTTTTAACATTAGTAAGAAATTAAATCCGGGTGTGGTGCTGGTACCTTAGATGGCATAGTAGCCGCTAGCCACAAAAAAATCCAAACTTGGGAAAACAAGAGCAGTTTGTTTTAGATCCTGAAACAGTTCAAGCCAGTTTGCTAAACGTCACCTTTTACACCAGGCAAATCTTAAATCCAACCCATATTTCAGTGTTGCTTGTAATAATTTGTAAGTATGCACTAAATTAACAGGCAGTTAAAAAATTGTCAAAATAGCCATCCTTTATAGATATTGTCTGTTGTACTGGACAATGTCTACAATTTAAATGCAAAATCAATAGGACAATAGCACTCTTCTGGAAAAGGAAAAAATCCTATACTACAATGGTGTAATATAGTAAAACTGCATGGGCAAATTCTGATCCCTGGGGAACCATGAACTACAATTTTCTCAGCTTTTTTGCATAGAATGATGAAAGGTTAAAACGTATGTCTATTTTTGTTTTGCTGTATGTGTCCACACTGGGGTTGGGAAGTCCAAATTGTCACCAGAGCAGAAATAGATGGGGAATCTTTAAATGGGGACACTTGTTCTGGTAACATCTGTGTAAGAGAGGATTTCCCTTCTCTACGTTCCTGTTGTGTTTTGGAAGAGAGCGGAAACCTCCCCAATGGGACACAGACAGAAAAACAAGCCATAGGTCTTACCACTCCCTCCTATATTCAAAACTACAGATACACTTTAGAACTTCTGATATCAGGCGAGAAACTACACAATTCCCTGATACTATCAAGCGGGCAAATTAGGGATGTAATAGCCAAATACTGATCCACTTTTTCTAGTGGCAGCAACATGCTTTGATAGTTATATGAAGAATGCACAAATACTTGGTATTTTATGGTTATCACTACAAATGCTAGAGTATACACAGCTTTGGTATGCATTGACATTGATTATGTTTTTACAACTTGGTCTATTTCTTTTTCCTATAGTCGACTTCACTCCAACAACTTATACTGCGACTGTAATTTGGCCTGGTTATCAGACTGGCTGCGGCAGAGGCCCCGTGTCGGCCTGTACACTCAATGTATGGGACCTACCCACCTGAGAGGACACAATGTGGCTGAAGTTCAGAAGCGTGAATTCATATGTAACGGTAAGGATATTTTATGTCAATGATATTCTTTATCATTAAATAAAGGATGTAATCAAAACTTCTCAAAAACCTAAAGGATGCAATACGCGGCTTAATTGTCTCTTGCTCATTCCACAAACTAAACAAGAGAAAATCAGTTGATTCCCCATCAACACTAACAGCATAGATGGAAGAATCTCCACTGCTAGCTATTGTACTGTACCCACGGCTGCATCACTATTAAGCCAATAACTTTCCACCCAGCTCTGTCGATCTTTAAATTGACTTTTGGTATTGCATGGCCAGCCATGACTCAAAATTTGAACCATTGATGGGAGCGTTGGCACATTCAGAAACAGCTAGGTTATCAAAGTCTAAATGCACAGACCCATTTTGCCATTTCAGTATGCACTGGCTAACTTGACCATAACTAGGCAATGGGTTTGCTGACTTAAATGACTTTCAAATTTGCTTCAGAAATATGCTGCTTTCTTTTGGTTCAGTGTTGTAATAAAAGCCCTGCATATGTTTTTATTATAAGCTGACAAATGGATAAAAAGATGCCCTTTTTTAATGGTTATAACTATTTCACATTATTGCATCCATTTATGCATTGTCATACTTATCCTGATTATAAGTAGAACAAATATGTGTAATTCTTACTGGCAATTACACTTCTGTATGGTCTGTTACCTCTATTTAAGTGAATTGATTTACAGCTTAATAATATTAATTAACCATATTAATCAATATTATGCCACCTAATTACCAAAATAACCTGCCTTAATCATAATCTGTCAAGATAAAATTAATCCAACCCTCCTAAAAAAAAAAAATCTAAAGGGCTCAGGAGATATTTAGAAAACAAGTTAACAAAGTTGTAAAACAAGTCATATTTTTAGTTTTGGAACTATAGCAAACTTTCTATATCAATAAATCTCCTTGAAGAGCTGAAATTGCTGTGACACCCACAAGTGAAAGACACACAGTGACAAAACTGGCTGTAAATGTTTGTTAGTCAAACTTTTAACTAATTACAATGATTGGCTTTGATTGGCTTTGATGATGATCATGTAATCAGGAACCACGGCTATTAGTAACCAATCTTTAGTTGGAGAGATGAAAATCTTAGCAACAGAATCATCACAGGCCTATATACCGCTGCGTACAGAAGTGTGCTGCTAGGTCAAAGCAATGATTGTTGATGTGCTTGTCAACAGGTCCTGGAAAGACATGAATAAAGAATATGGGTTTGCAAAGTTAGGTTTAAAAGATTATTTCTTAGAAGTTTGAGTTAATTTGGAAAAGGTATATAGTACGGGTGCCTGTAAAGTCAACTTTATCTGGTAATAAACATAGAATATTACATATTTGCTATTAGAGGTGGTTGGGCACTCACAAACATTTGAGACTTTTATTTTCCTCTGTTGGTTGAACTTGATAGACTTGTGTCTTTTTTTCAACCAGATTTCATTGATGTAACTGATGTTTATCAGGGCTTGAATCAGGGTTTTATTTAGGTGACTGATGCTTTGGTAAGGTGCGGCCCACCTTTATCAAGCCGCTTGATAAAGGTGAATTATTAAAAGGAAAAAAACTGCGCTTATAATGATAAGATATATCAGACCCTTTATATACTATGATCAGAGCTGCAACTCTATAGTGAGATATCATCATAAAAAGTACCAATATAGAAAAAACGAGTTGAGCTAGAATATAACAAATATCAAAAACAGGTTGATATGGCATCCAAAGAAGGCTTCAAAAGCCATTAAGATAGCAGTAAACAGTTCTTAAAGCAGTAGAGTTTGAAGAAATAGAACAGGATCTCACTTGAAAATTACACAAACTGAATAAAAAAGAAAAATTCCATCAGGGAAAAAAGAACTGTCTTTTCTATGCTAATATTATTCGGTTTTTCAGATTATGCAGTTAGTAGGTAAGTGTCATAGACATTTCATGACTGTTACTACGTACCCCAAATACATTTTTAGATTTTTTTCATTTATTTGCATTTGTATTTCTTCGAATATATTATTGAACTGAATGGTGCAAATACATTTTGAAACTCTTTACAGAGAACATTTGGTGGACTTCTTTCACCTTCTGAATACCAGACATTGGCAAATAAACAAAGAAACTATTTATTGACTGTCTTTTCTTTTCTTTTTTTTTTGTACATAACTTTCAGATGAGGATGAAGGCAAGTCAATTTTTTGTCTTCCTCAATTTCTTCCCATTGCTTTGTTTAAATGACTTCATTGTAATTGGGACAAAGGAAAGTGGAGGTGGTGCCCATAACCGGCAGTTAGGTTTAAAGAGAACCACTCAAGAATCGGAATATTCAGATTTAAAATATCAAACATTTGCAAATTACCTTATGAAAGTTTTTATAGTTGTAGCTTAAACTGCAAGTGTAAGTAAATGGCTATTTGCACAGCTGTGATTGGATGGTAAAGGAGAAGCAGGTCACTAAGAAGGTAATCTCTGTGCTCCCTCTTCTAGTCTGCAAGTTTAACTTCTTAGATTTGCCGCACAGTTAAGCTGGATTGGCTTAAATTGCAAGTAGGAAAATAATAGAATATATAAATATAGTAACAAAATATATAAAATAAGTTCGAGAGACAAAACCAATATAATGCATACTTTTTACTGTAACTTATTTACAAATTAGTAAACATAAAACACTGTATCAAGCTAAAACCTGGAAATTGGTCATTAAACTGATAGGGTTATTTAAAAAAAGCACAAGCTGAATATGGCCATTCATACTATAGCACTGGAAAGCAAGCAATGCCGTTGGTTTTCCACAGCATTGTTTGACCAAAAAAGTCCCAGTTTTTCAAAGCTGCAGCATGCTTCATTTTATTGCAAACTGTTCAGGAGAGGCAGTGTCTTTTCAGGTGAATCGTCCCAGAAAGGCATATAAGTAGAACTAAAATAGATCCTTGCCTATTACTATACTACCCTTCACATATCCTGTGTATCGCAAAGTGTCCAATTTAGTGTTTTATCATATGTAGATGAATAATACAATTTTTCGATTATTTTGGCAGGTCAGCAGTCCTTCATGATATCTTCTTGCAGTGTCCTGCACTGCCCAGCTGCCTGCACCTGCAGTAATAACATTGTGGATTGTCGTGGAAAAGGATTGACTGAGATCCCGACCAACCTGCCTGAGACGATCACAGAAATGTAAGACATATTGACATCTTTGTATCTGCTAGTTTTGTTTCTTTAACATTCTAGGCGGGTCCACTCATGCTTGCACTAGTCCTTGGGTGCACATCCAGCTAGTCACTAAAGCATGTATGATTAGCAAACACCAGTTTGAAGACACTCCAAAATTGATGCAAATTTCTTATTTTCATTCTCTGTTGGGATGTGTGAAATGTGTTTTGAGATGTTATCCACTTGCTGTATACTGATGTTGAGAGGTAAAAAAAAAAAACAATTGCAACAAATTTTGGAGTACCATCAACCTTGTGTTTGCTAGCCATAGAACATTGTAAATACTGACCTTCCAAGAATCTAAGCACTTTCACAGTAAAGCCGGTCATAGATGGTACCTCTAATTTACTGGTACAATAACTACAAATGTGAGATAATGTACAGGATTCCTCAGTAAGGCAAGGCAAGAAGCCAAGTTGCCAATACCAACCAATCAAATTTCGATTAAGTGCAGTCAGTTCAGAGTAATATACAGTCTGATGGATTAATAAATTTAACCCATTGTTGTTTTCATAGTGAGAGAGCTAATTTACAGGTGTGAGATGTCTAAGTCAGTTAACTTACTTGGCTAGCCAGGATATCATCCCGGATATATCTAGAAATGTAGTAACGTAAAAAATTAGGACTATAAAAATACCATTGGCAGCTGTTTGACAACAAACTTTTTTTAATATACATAAAAACACAATTTTGTTAGAAAATCTAATTTAAAAAGATCCAACATATCACAAAATCAGTCCAATCTGGGGTACAATGAAGATAGGTTATTCCCATTGCTTTCACCTGTCCTCTTGTGGGTCTATGCCTTTCGCAGGTGCACCCGCTTCCTCAGGACCAGTAGTAGCTATTTAAGGACAGAAGATTGCACAAAAACATATATATCATAGCCTTTTACAAATTCTTAGAAAAACATAATACAAAATAATCTACTGTTGTTTTCCTTGCTGAATAAACTATCGCATTGTTTGCAGTAGAATGGGGTAGAATGACACCACAGCTCAGACAGCAGCAGCCTCTATTGAATCTTGGAAGCAGAGCTGTTTTTATTTCATAGTTTGGACCTGCCTAACTTAAGCTGGCCATGCCCTAGTACATTCTCAAACGAACATTCATATGAACATTTGTGAGAACATTTTAATACCATTTGAAAGTACTTCAAAGATGGTTTGCTTTTGACATTTGATTTTGGAATGAATGGACTTTCCCGAATGAAAACCGCATACGCTGTTAGGAATGCAATTGTTTGAGAAAAATGTTTCATCCGGTACCTTTGAATTCTCTCATCACAGTGGTCAAAAATGAGCATCAATTTAATCCCTTGGGCCATTAGAAGTTTAAACAAATGCTCTTGAAATTTTCTAGGTTTTCTAGCAGAATTTTACTCGTGAATGGCCAGCTTTGGACATTAGGAAACAGGAAGGGGGGGGCACACAGCAACCAGACCTCTGCAGGTTTACCTGACAGCATGAGGATCATATAAGCAGAGAAAAGGTTGTAGATTTTTTGAAATTGCATTGGGACTATATAGCCAATTTAAATACAAACAGTGCTTAGTGGTGCTCTTTAAATAACTAAAAAGCGTGGGAAAATATAAGAGAAAGGTTACAAGAGAGGTATGTGAGGGATTTGACCCATGTGCAAATGATCAAAGGACAAGCCCTCCACTATAATGTAGTTTCTGTTGACATGCAGTCAATGTAAACTGCAGTAATCACTGAGATGTAAAACAATCTAGTGGCTGATTCTCGTATCCCAGGGGAGGATTAAACAAATCTTCTATGTAACTCAGCTGTGAAGAGACGATACGCAGGACAGGACAGTCCAATGATCTCCTCTTCTGCCCTCCCCATTCCGATTGGTCCTTGAGCAGCCCAGGGGTTAAAATGGAATTCTGCTAAGCAGAAACAAAGAGGAAACCTAATGTCAACCGAAGATCACTGTTAGTTCAATTTCCTTCTCTGCTTTGGATTATGTGGCCCAGATGGTGCATCCTGCAGCTTCCAGTAAAGGCTGTGAAGTGATTTTATTAAAGTGCCTTTGATTCAGCTGCTTAGTAGTCAAGTGAATTTCTGTGGACAAAGAAGAGCCTTAAGCGGTGTGTCTGCAGAGAGATAGAACATCAGCAGTCACAAGTGGATGCTCTGAATGTTTAATACTGAGGCCATTCAGCCTCAAAACAGCATATAATGTGGACCAACATGTCATTTATCAGGGATTCTTTATTCCTCTTCTTTATTGCCTCGATCTCTGTGAAGGCATATACAGAGACAGTCTATCTTATTTTACAAGGTAACATTTTATGGAAATTAGCAAGGGACTGTTCTGCCTTTTTGCTGCATTATATATTCATTAAAGTGTTATGTGATGAGCCGGAGACATTTATGAATAGTCATTTTGAGCCTATCATGATGCAGTGGTGTGCTGTGTGTACACTTGTTTTGCATTATGCTGCATTAGTTCCATTTTCTGTGTTAATATTTAAGCTGAACTTCAGGCATTATAAAAAAATAAAAAAAAAAATGAATGCAGCTAGGAATGAATAAATACATGATTAAATGTATATTTTTGAATGCAAGCACTGCAAGTAGCTGAATTTGATTCAACAGCCTCTTGTAGTCTGTTGTACAGTGGAGCTCTGACTGGTAAATTGAGAAGCAGAACAAGGAACTAATCCGTTGTACTGCAGTACTCATGTGCTAACAAGGAACATATCTGATAAGAGGAGAAAGCAGAATGACAGAGAGATGAGCATTATGGTTTGCTGCTTTTCCTTCATTGCCCAGTCACAGGCTGGGGAGGAACAAGACCTGTTGATTTCAAGGCACTGCAGCAGAGAAAAATCAGGTCTCCTGCTCTGCCAGACAGGGCTGTCTAAATCTCAGATCTGGATGGGCAAAAGTGCACATCCCATGACAGTAAAAACCGCTCCTATATATATATATATATATATATATATATATATATATATATATATATATATATATATATATATATATATATATATATATATATATGGGCGGCACAGTGGTGTAGTGGTTAGCACTTTCACCTAGCAGCAAGAGGGTCGCTGGTTCGACACCACAACACTACCTGCCTGGAGTTTGCATGTTCTCCCTGTGTCTGCGTGGGTTTCCTCCGGGTACTCCGGTTTCCTCCCACACGCCAAAGATATGGTGGTAGGTTAATTGGATCCTGTATAAAATTGGCCCTACTGTGCATGTATGTGAGTTAGGAACCTTACATTGTAAGCTCCCTGAGGGCAGGGACTGATGTGAATGTGCAATATATATGTAAAGCTCTGCGTAAATGGACAGCGCTATATAAATACCTGAAATAATAATAATATGTATTTTAGCTAGCTATTTAGCCGTTTGCCTGTTTAGCTTGCACACCCTTTACATACAATCACCATAAAAGACACACTTCTAAATAATCCTGTGAGGATATGGGAGGTTTCAACTTAATTTAAAGGAGGTTTTGATATTATCCTGATCCTTGCATTACCACATAATGAATGAAGGTTATACTCCCATCTCACACATGCTGCAGGACCTTTGCTCTCTGTGTGAAAGCAGAGGTCTCTCTACAAAGGTCTAAAACAGCACCTGCTTAGTTTGACCTATAGCTCTGCAATCAGTAAAGCTCAGGGTCTCAAGCTTTGACTCAGCAGGGGACATCAAACCTCTGTACAAAGTAAGAATCTGCTGTAGCATGCTGGCATGGGACAGGCTTTTCTACTTTTCGCCTTTAAACTGATGCATCTGTAATGTATTTGGCCGATTAAAACTGAAAGTTCAAATTACTGGAGCTTTTAGGGACATAGGTGGTAAGGAATAGCAAGCCCTTTTTTATGTTTCATTGTATTGTTGAGCATAAAACCAAGCTCCATCCCCATACTATTGAAATGTTCTTATGAGAAGCTAGGGTACGTCAGAATATGTTACAGTTAAAGTGGTTGTAAAGCTCAAACATGAAAGATGAACAAAGCATATCCTGTGTGTGCTTGTCTCAATTAAGAGCACTAAGTGTAATTTTTTTCTGGTGCTTCATTCCTCTATTGGCATGAGTCACTTCTGACAATTTTTCCTGACACCAAGAGATAAAAAGTGACATGGTAGGGATCTCCAGTTGATTGTCAGCCTTAGCTCTGTTCCTATGTGCTGTGTGGGGGGGGGGGGGTGTTCCTCTCTTCCAATCAGCTCTCAGAGATCTCCTCACTGAGCTCTGCAGAGTGTAACTTCAGCTCCCTGTCCCCATGTTTTTCTGAAAGCTCAGACAAGATTTCTAAATTCTGAACAGATTTAGAGAAGAGAAGACTGCAGATAAACAGGCACAACTTATGTAGGAGGATTTGTTTCATCTCCATGTATCACCTGAGGCCAGTCACTTCACTGGTTATATGTGAGGGTTTGCAACCAGTTTAGGAATATACATAGAAAGTTATACACTTGTGCCAATGCCAAATGCAATATGTACATAAAATACAGCCATAGCCTTCTTTGTTTTTTTTCTTATATCAAAAATCTGCATGATATGTCTATATAGCTTTCCTCCACTGCAGTCACATTCATTCTAGGAAGTCAATATTGCATTTTTCTTTTGTATTTATCTAATATATCTTGCTGGTTTTTATGACTCCAGACTACCATATTTAAGAATATGAAAAGCCATAAAAATTCAGCCATAACGTATGCCTTAATGCTCAGAGATCCTTGGGGTTTTTTTACGTTTTTTTTTTTTTTGCACACCACATATTTAGGATATTCCAGGTCTGTGTCAGAATGATGATATATTGCATCTAATAAATTTTTTTGTCATACTGACTTTTATATCTATTTTCACATGTTGCTGATAGCTAGAATTCAACCAGCTGTCTCATTACATGAGAAAAGAGAAATTGAAACTGAAAAGTTAGCTTAAAATGCTGCAAACTTTAAACAGAAAGAAAGAGAAATTCAAACCCACAATAGCTTTAGTGGAAAAAATATGAGGCAAAATAAGACAAAGCGGAATAACAAATGATGCAGCAAAGCACTCCAGATGTGTGACCAGCCCATGCATCTGATGGCGGTGGCTGTTAGGCTAGGTTCACACTGCTGCAATACAATTTTAATTTGACTTTATATTGATGTGAACAGACATCATTAAAGACAATGTAATTTCCCTGCTCATGCAATTATGGGCAATTCAAGTTGCATCTGAAATCGCGCAAGTGTGAACCAGGCCTCGTGGATCTAAAGTTGTCCATTGCAATCAACTAGGATCTTGCATCATTTAAAAAGGCAATCCTATTTGTTTTATCTCCAGTTTGTTGCCGTGGCTGTGATGAATAGAATATACAGTATAAGTAATTGAAAGTAGCTTGTTTACTAATAAAAAGTTTTAAAGTTGTTGTAAAGTCTGAAGGTTTTTTATCTTAATGCATTCTATGCATTACGATAAAAAGCCTTCTGTGTGTAGCTGCCTCCCCAGCAGCCCTAATACTTACCTGAACCCCATCTCTGTCCAGCGATTTCTACAAGTCCCTCGGCCATCCGGGACTCTCCCTCCTGTTTGGCTGAGACACAGCCCAAGCACCATTGGCTCCCATGACTGTCAATCAAAGTCAGTTAGCGAATCAGGAGAGAGAGAGGGGTGGGACCGAACCGCAGCTCCATGTCTGAATGGACACACAAAGCTGCAGCTCGGCTCCAGTGCCCCCATAGCAAGCTGCAATTCTGTGGGGGGAATTGACAGGAAGGAGGGGCCAGGAGCAGCGAAGAGGGAACTGAGAAGAGGAGGATCAGGGCTGCTCTGTGCAAAATCAACTGCACTGAGGGGGTAAGTATAACATGTTATTTGGGGAAAAAAAAAAAGAGATTTACAATCACTTTAATGCATGTAATGCCTTTCTATGTGCAGCAGCCCCCCTAATACTTACCTGGGCCCCATCTCTATCCAGCGATGTGCATGAGTGCCTCAGCCGCCCAGGACTCTCCCTCCTGATTGGCTGCGCAGAGGAGGTAAGTATGAGACTTTAGTATCACTTTTAAGTTTAGCTCTGACCTATTTAAACAGGATTTTGTTCTCCCACAAAGCTAATGTGAATACTTGAGAGCCAAAAGTGAACTGGGGAAATTCACATAATTTCCTCAATTTAGTTTGGAGACCAAGTAAGCACGAAGCACTACGTAAAGTGCCAGCACCATCTTCCTTCTCAAATCCACCTGATTGGCTTTATTAGGCACAGAGGAGCTGCCCCATATTTTTTTTTTTTTTTTTGCATCTGTACTGGCATAGCCTAGGTCAGTGTTTCTCAACTTTTTTTCAGTCGAGACACCCTGTAACATTTTTCTTCGTCAGCTAGCTAATGTAACCCCAGTACTGAGGGAGAGGAGCAGAGGAGGGTTAACTGTCATTGGTTGTTAGGATGCCAGTGTCTAAAAAGTCATAATGATGCATAATGAAAACCAGTGACTGGCCTAGGTCATCAGACACTAAGCACCTACAAGTGCATCCCCCTTGTGAAGTGACAGGCTGGCACAAATCTTTGGCCAGCTGTGCTACCCCCCTTGTTTACTGCAGGAACATGAAGATTGTAGCTGGGCCCCTGGGCGTGCACTGCCTTGTAGATGTCTTGTTGCAGCTCTGTCTCTCTTTCGTCCACCTCCTCAGGAGAATGCAGAGGTCACATGTTGCTGTCCCTCGGTTGATCTTTTTATAGGTATCACAGTAACACACATTCAAGGTGAGACAGCAGGGCACAGATCTGTCTTCACATAGCAGAAATCTGCTCAACAATTTCTATATTTTAGCACCATATATATTTTCAGTGCTACAGCATTAATAGGTAGACTTTGATTTAGGACCATAAGTTGGCTATTCATTGTCTATCTACAGCTGTATTTCCAAGAGCTGCGTGACGGCAAAGAATCATCTTGCCTGATTGTAACAATTTTATTATATCCATAACTGCTGTAGCAAATCCTTTCCGTAAAATCCATGCTCCGCTCTCTGACAGCTGTGATTGTCTTTCACTTTTAGAGGAATAGAAAAATAAGCTACCTAGATATTCTATGAAGGCCCATATAGGTATCAGAGACTTCCTTTGTGTGGACTTTGCACTACTGTATATCTTTCTGCAAACAATTACTCAAACCTATGTAGGCCATACATGGGTCAAATTCCGAACTTATTTTCTTTAGAAAATTAGACATTTTGTTCATTTTGTGTCCCGATGATGCCACCATTTATTTTGAAGTTTGACCAATCAAGCCTACAATTTCATCTCATGTTACTAGTTGCTATAGAAAATAACTTTTGTGGCCAGTAATTTTCTTTTCTTTCTGGAATTTTTTTTCCAGGATTTTTCTTGTGCTCATGCGCATTTCTTTTTTGATTATATTTCTCACACGATTCTCCAATAATTAATTAGAAAATCGTTCATTTAAAAAAAAAAAATCCAACATGCCCCATCACTCGAATTCAATGGCCACACAAAAATTGCTGTGGCCCACTAATGGTGCAAAACTCAAATGAAAAATCTTCGACCCATGTATGGCCTACCTTCTTGACAATACAAATCAGAATTCAGTTTATTGAAGTACAGTTAATAAAACAAGAATTATTTCCTTTATAATGCTTTTTTTAATAGTTAAGGTCTGTTGGATAACTATGGTCAGTTGGAACTCCTAAATGTAAAGCAATGGAAATTTGAACAGCAATTCATAGACTATTTTGTTTCTCAGGTAAAACTTCTATCACGTAACCTCAGAAAAAAATTATAAAACCAATAGAGTCTTTGCATTTGATTTTACAGTTTATTTAGGCATATAACATGTCTTTAAACTGATCTTAGACTGTAAAAATCAAAATTTTTTGACAATATTCAATTTCAGTCTTTTTTTTTTTTTTTTTCAATCTTACTAAAGTACGAAATCGTAGTCAACGAAAAATTTGTCTTCCGGAATTATAAATGATTCTGATCTAACTAAAAATGTCCCTTACGAATCATTACGAATCAATGGAAATGAAACAAAACAAAACAAATTTCCCGCTGTGCACATGTCTACAATACAAGCATTTTTATTTGTATTTAGTTGTAACCATTAGCTGTCTGCCTGTGAAGATTGTGCTGCCATTGAATGAAAGCTAAAGTAAAAGCTTTCTTGATAATGTTCTGTGGATTTTCCCTGAATTAAATATCAGAATTACAGACTTTGTTAAACATTTAATAAGAATATCTAGGAATATTTGGCTACTGCAATAGCAAACTCTCTTGTTGCTCAACCAGAATTGGTAAATGTCATTTTAGATTTCATTATAACCTGCTGGTATCACGGTTCCTACAGTTAGATAAAATGACATTCTCTGAAGAGCATGGGATGCTACTTATGCCCAATCAACAGCATGTAGTAAGATTGAAAGCACATATTCAAATCTAAAGCCCCAATTCTTATGTGCAGTTACCGGTTGGGCTTCCAGGTCCCCTGGGATCATAGGCCTGATTGGTGTGCCTGCTTTTTAGGTATAAAAAACATGACAGCTTAACTCTACGCAAACATCTAAATATATGGATATACTTTAAAAAAAGGAACTACTTTACTGGCCAAATGATTTACATTTCTGTTCATTCAGTCCTTAGATTTACAGAACCCCATCAGGCAGCACATCCAGCAGGATGACACCCCTTTTTCTGTGTTACAGTTAGGGCTTGTTCACACCATGGTGGAGAGATGTCAGTTTTTCTGCATGCGTTCTACAAGGGCACAAAAAAAAACTATTGTTCTTTATGTGTCCTGTTCACACTCAAACAATGGTATCACATGCGGATTTTTTCTACATGGGAAAAAAAACTGACATGACATCAACATTGCTGTGAATAGGCACATAACTGATGCGCATGGAAACTGATTCATGAATGGTGTGAATGAGCCCTTAAAGCAGAACTAAACCCATCAATTACTGGTTTCAAAAAACCGTTGCATTCCCGTCATGCTGGGAATGCTAACTGTCACATATGCTTGTGTTCTGAACCGAACTGTCAGACCATCAAATGGCTGGAGTCATAACTGATCACATGTGCAGCACCATGGCAGCTATAGATCAAACAGAAGCTAAGATGGCAGTTTCCTTGGCTGAAAAGCATTGGAGGGTTTTGTTCCACTTTAGGCAGTACAGTGATGTCTCCAAAACTGTCCTGCTGATTGGACAGTGCTCAGTCTACTCTCTCCTCCTGTCAGCTTGCTTCTTTTCAGAGTATTTGCATGTAGCAAAACCTGATTGGCTTCTGCTACTGCCCCTTCCTCATCTAGTCTGAGCACTGTTGTTTAGGGGATTGCGAGTGGCTGATACCAAATCAAATTCAGGTACTTATACTAATTGCATAGAAAAAGTTTAATGATGTATTAATAAATGTATAGGCAAATTCATGTTTGTCTTTTATATTTACCTGAGATTCAGTTTTAATAACTGAGGCTTTCTGAAACTCTGTCGCTCCTCTTTAAAGCGGTGTTCCAGCCACCAGCCTCCCCCCTCCAAAAATTAAAAGTCAGCAGCTACACATACTGTAGCTGCTAACTTTTAATATTGGGACACTTACCTGTCCTGGAGTCCAGCGATGTTGGCACCGTAGCCGATGTTTCCATCGGCTGTCGGGTGCTCCCGCCGCCATTGCTGGTCAGGGAACCCCGCAGTGAAGCCTTGCGGCTTCACGGGCGGGTCCCTACTGTGCATGCGTGGAGCGCACTGCGCATTCGGATTGGCTCGGCAGCTGAGGAGGGGTCCTCACTTTGCCGCGGTGCCAATCTCGGAAGTGGGGAAGGGTACCTTTCAAAAACAGGTACCCGTTCCCCCCTCCCACCTGAAAGGTGCCAAATGTGGCACCGGAGGGGGGAGGAAGCAAATGAGTGGAAATTCCACATTTGGGTGGAACTCCGCTTTAGATTTCTGTGCAGTCTGCAATATAGGTTGCCTTCTATGCAATCTGTTTCTGGTTTGCGCGTGCCTATAAGAAATATGCAAAACACATCCCGAAACACGTTTCACCTGAAATCTTTTTTCCCCCCATTCACATTCAGCTTTGATTGAGAAAAATGCTTGTCTTGTCTCTTTTGTTCTTCACACTGTACATGCCAATTATCAAGCCTTGATGAAGACATCCTCCACAACAGTACAGATATTGTTTACAGGTCATGCATGTATACTTCAGTGTTAAAGGATTAATTCATTTCTTCTTCCAGCTGTTCAGATGAATTTTATGTTGGCAGTTATACAGCAGAGAGCTCAGCATCATCACACAAATCATCTTCAGGAATTATCATTTTGTTTAGCTGTATCCAACCATGAAATGTGATCCCCTTCAGCCTTGTTATTCTCATATTACTCATGTAGCACCTACATGTAGAATGCATATATTTCAGATCTTCTTTCTCTGCTCAGCTATTCTTTGTTGTACCTAGTTTCATGTACAGGAAATGTGTTGTATTTTTGCTTGACTGCTGAGAAGCATAGGCTCATTTATGACCAACTAATAAACAAATAACTTGCCCCTCAAAAAGACACAGAAGCTGATTAAGTTGGAAATAGGGCAAGGCCACAGCTTTATTGAACTTTGCAAAAGTAACAACTTTCCAAATGTACCAAACAACAATGCCAGTCACGGTTGTACCGTGAGCACCCGACAACAATGCCAGTCACAGTTATGCTGTGAGCACCCATAAACATAAACTCACATAGTCTAAGAGGCCTGTCCTTACCATCAGTGCCAGAGAGGCATTAGACTGACTCAAGAATTTAACAAACAACAATGCCAGTCACAGTTCTACCGTGAGCACCCATAAACATAAACTTACATAGTCTAAGAGGCCTGTCCTTACCATCAGTGCCAGAGAGGCATTAGACTGACCCCAGGATTTAACTTGAGGGCATAGCCCATAAAGCAACATAAACTGCTGGCAAGGTCAAAACCATCAAAGCTGTGACAAAATATCACAACGGGCTGGGGGGTGGGCAACTCTTGTGACAGCTGAATTTTCTTAGAGCAGTTGGATGTGCCCCGGTGTAGCCTTTTCCTAGAGTACAGTCACCTCAGATCTTTGTAGCCAATCCTAACAGAGCTACTTAACTTCTCCTTTAGTTTCACACCCACAGTGATGCCATGCTTCCAGCAGTTAATGCTCATTTCCCTAAAGGAGGTTCAAGGGGCCTTCAATAACATCTGTTATTTGAGTGAATTTAGTTAAAGTATATCCATTATAGAGTAATGTGTCATTGATTAATGCAAAAAGAGTGGAGTTTAAGTGACACTCTTTTGTATAAAGCTGGATGAAGGGATCTAAAAAATCCCCAAGAGCTTGCAGCTTTAACCACTTGACCTCTGAAAGATTTACCCCCCTTCATGACCAGGCCAACTTTTGCGATAACATATAGCGTTACTTTAACTGACAATTGCACAGTCATGCAATGCTGTACCTAAATAAATTGTATGTCCTTTTTTTCCCCTCAATTAGAGCTTTCTTTTGGTGGTATTTGGTCACCTCTGCATTTTTTTTCCTTTGAGTTTAGTTGGGTTTTTGGTAACCTGTTGACTAGTTTAGGGAATAAAAGCAGTTCTGATGTAAACCAAAGCCTTTGAAAACAAGTGTGTGTTGCTGCTGACCATGTAGGGGAGTGGGTAGGCACAGATATAAATGTTTCCAAGCATCAGGTCCTGCACTGTATATAAGTTACTCCCAAACTTAAAAAAAAGATACTGGTTACATTAAGTGATTTTAACAGTTACTTGTTTTAAAACAAAATATCTGGCTTTTTAATTAGACAATAGTTTTTATTTATTTTTTTTGTATCTCAAGTTTTCCCAATGTAATTGTATAATTGCATGTCGCTTGGGGCTACATTTAAGTCCACTCTGCGTTTACTCAGGGACAAATCCATTGCTGCAAGTTATGTGCTAAGCTTTATTTTCCTTTGTAGGAGATTAGAGCAAAACTCAATCAAGGTCATACCTCCAGGGGCTTTCTCACCGTATAAAAAACTACGAAGAATGTAAGTAACAAATACTTTCAAACAGCACTTTAATGGGGGTCACCGGTGTTTAAAAATATTCTCTGCACGGCTTTCACAGATGGCCGATTTGCAAATATTATGCTCTGAATCCTAAAGCCACAGGACTTTTTACTCTTGTTAATCATCTGTAACTTTGACTTATGAGCATTAAATACCAACATTAATGTTTAAAAAGCCAGCTCTGCCTCAGTGTCATCAGTCTGGCTACACACGATGGCATGGACACTGGTAAATGTACGTTTGGGTAGCTTTATTGATTAAAGGGTCAACATTTCTTATGTGTTCTGCTGCATATTAAGTATTGTTACATGGCAAAACAATACTGCATTATACAATAGTACTTTTACCTGTGACATTATCTAGATATTTAAAGCGTCTAGATGTGTTACACCAAATATAAAATGTATTATACGTATCCCCATCATTTTTAATTAGCTGCATAATCAAAAGCATCTATCTGTTATTTCATGAGCCATCATTTAGAGTCTAACTTTAACAAACTTTTTTTTGCATTACTTTTGATAGAGTGGGGAAATATAAAAATTCGGCCAGATTATTTCTGTACAAGGCCACCATTTCTGTAATGCTCATATGAGAAACAGGGTAGGGAAGGTTGTCACTGGGGCAGGAAGGAACATTGTCAGAAATCAGAATTTCCTCACTTTAATAAAAATTGGCTTTGTTTTTTTTATCTATTAGAGAGATTTCCAGACACTTCTTGTCCCCGATATAAATGGAAGGGAAGTCTCCCCAGTGGAATACTCGCATAGCGATGAAAACTTCACAAAGGTTCTAAACCTTCCCCATGCTATCCAAAATTAATTGGCTGGAGTTTGGCTTTAAGTTCCATCTAGTTCCATATTTGTAGAAAGCTGTAGGGCAAAATACTAACAGAATTCAGAAAGTTGTGAAATATACATAAGCATTACCTTTCTGAAGAATTGACTGTACAGGGATAAGAGGTATTTATACTGTCATAGTTAACAGTGATTTTAATTTCGATTTCAGGATATCTTTGGACTGTCATAGTTAACAGTGATTTCCACTTAGATACCAGGATATCTTTATACTGTCATAGTTAACAGTAATTTCCACTTAGATACCAGGAGGTCTTTATACTGTCATAGTTAGTTAATAGTGATTTCTACTTGGGTACCATGAGGTCTATATACTGTCATAGTGAATAGTGATTCCCACTTATCTTCTGTCTAATAAACACATTCTTTCTAACAATAGTATGATACCTGATCATAAAACTTTTTTTCTTTATTATTCCAGTGATTTAAGCAACAACCAGATATCGGAAATTGCTCCAGATGCATTTCAAGGTCTGCGTTCCCTCAACTCCTTGTAAGTACCAATTCCTTTTACATGAGAGTCGAAATTCCAACTTTATGTGGCTTGACGGTGTTCAGCCTGTTTGACTTGCTGTGAAGCTCCTCCTGAGCAGCACTCTCATGCTGTCTAGCAGCTGTAAAACACAAAACCAGAATGTCATCAACATGAAAGTGAATCTTGACTATCTGCTGCTGGATTGGCTTCGAACAACTTCCTGGATGATTATAAATCAGCTTGGACGGCTTGGCTTCTCCATAAATTCACCCATGCATTGATTTGTGTTGCAGCTTTTAAAATTATAATGGATTATTTCTGCCATTTTATTTATTGGTGTAATATTCCTGGAGACAAAACATAATCACTTTGCAATAAATCTTACAAGTAAATAAACAGGGGCCATGGCAATACATATTTGTGCGCACATTTGTATTTGTGAGCAATAAGGTCATTAAATCAGTAACATTGAACTTGGATAAATGTGCAGGGAAAATGTTTCTGCTGTGGCCACCTTGGTGGTTTGGTAAGGAAAAGGAACTATTGGACCATTTCTGTTGGCCACATGATCAAAAGGGGGTTTCCAGTTTTGCAGTCCCAGTCTGATAAGCCACCATAGGCATTAATGCTTTAGGACAATCCTTTTTCAGGTTAAAAAAGGGATGTCAGTGGCTTCTACAAATGCTGAATCCGTCCTGGGATAGCTTTACTGTTACTGTATAGGACAAACAACAACACCATAACCCTGCCATAACCTTTACATGAATTTGTTATCAACCTAAATAAAATAAATGAAGGGGCAACATAGGAGCAGTACCCTAGAGCAGTAATTCTCAACCCTTTTGCAGTCAAAACACCCTTTAAAATTATGTACAATCATGAGGCACATACATATCACATCAGCATCCACATATGTGAGCCACCAAACATCAGAGATGATTTATTCATCCACTTTTGTGCACTGGTAATGACTAGTATTCCAGTGATTCTCTTCTCCCTCAGTTTCTTTCCCTCTCATTCCTAACGTTACCCCAGTGCTGACACAGAGGGGCAGGGAACAGTGGAAAACAAGAATGCTGTGCAGGCTCCCGATGTCCTCCTTATCAACCAATGATGTCATTAGTTGTTAGGACGTTCGCGGCCAGAAGGTTGTAATGATGCACGATTAAAAACTTGTGGCTTTTTGTAACTACAAGGCAGGCTTCATTCAATCACTGGCTTCTATACAATTTTTGGTCAATTTTCAGGCGTTTTGCCAAGGAACCCCTGAAAAAACCTGAAGGCACCCCAGGGTGCCTGGGCACCCTGGTTGAAAAAGGCTGCCTTAGAGAAACAATAAAGGCTCTTGGACAGTTCAGCTTGTTGACACCCACCCAAAACTGAAATATCTCTTCTGGCTATACTCAAGCCCAGGATGGCAGAAAGGCCTTGGATACTCTGTGATTAACCCCGTTGCATTATCACATTTGTTTTTGCACAATAAGAAAAAGCTAGGACTAGACAAGATAAATGACACCGTGTTCATAGAGCACTCAGATTACAAAAAGCTGCCTTATGAATGCTCTCCCATAGCCTGAGCAGTTATATAGTAAAATAGCATCTGCTTTGCAGAGCTATACTGCTGACAAATATATGGTGGTTAATCGACATAGAGTTTTTACTAAGACTGGTTACTGCATAGCTCATGTGTTTTTCCTGCAGAAATATTAACTAACATGTGAGTAAAACGGGAGTAGACCATTATTAATACCGGCACACAATGTGACAGGTCATAGTTTACTTCCCGTTACAGACACACCATAAACACGAGTCACTTAGATAAATTAGCAGACATTAGCAGACTCTTGTTTCACTTGATGGTGATGAATTCTTTCCAGAGAGGGAGATTTATTAAATCATTTTTCTTCAGCACAAGATTTATATTCCTGCTTTTTAGACTTTTTTTTTTTTCCTGTAACCACCATCCCAGTGTGGGATATTATAACAACCGCACCTTTATCATTAGAGTGCAGACCTCCTAAAACTTTAGTGTGCTCTGGAGGATCAGCCATTCTGCCCCAGATTAGCCTGCGACTAAATAGAAATATATACAGGGTGGCATTTCAATCATGGTGTCCCCAGGTATCTCTTACTGCTGTGTTCTTATGACATAAGTCTTTTGTTGTGGCATTTTGTCATATATATACACATCTGGTATTTGTCATACATCTCTATATCAAGACAAGCGTGATTTACATGTAACAGCATCATTTTATACTGCCTTGTCTTAGATGACTTCTAGAAAGCTTGATAACATATTTCAGCATGAATAAGCCTTATGCTTAACTTACACATCAGTTTTCCTCTTTTTTGTAGATATTATCAGAAGTTCTTTTCTTCTCTTTTATCAGCGCCACACACATTTTCTGTTTGTCTGTTTTGATGCAATCATTTCTTTTTTGTTTATGCGTTCCTTAAAACATTGACTGGGGAAAAAAAAACTGTTCCAGATGCATGCTACTATCTGAAAAAAAAATTATCACCTCAATAAGCCAAAGCCTATTCACAGATCTGAGACCTTGATAGGTAGATATGTTGATAGATAGGTAAATAGATAGACTATCCGCTCTGATTGCACTGCATCCAAATAAAGATGAGTAGTGTTCAACGTCTTGAGCTGTTTGGAAGCAGCGTCCTGTCATCAAAACCGGTGTGTTTGCTAAAGGTACCATATGACCGGCAAAGCCACCTGCACAACACTAAATAACGGCTCTTAGAAAATGTCATTATTCCACCACCACCACCACTACCACCCACCACCACCCACCACCACCACCCCACGAAAAAAAAAAAAAAAAGAAAATGTCATTATCAAGTGAAAACTGATTCACACCGACAGGCAGTTTCAGTAGGTTTGTCATTGTTTCTCTTTATTTACAGACATATGTTTTGTTATACATGCTTAGTGGTAATTACGTTCACTCAGTGGAGTTGATATGCTAAAAGAGTAGAGAATAGGGATATAGTGAAACTAAAGAAAACTGTATTTTCCATTGGATGATTGTGGTGAACACAGCTTCAACCTATTCACCAAGTTAAGTGAAAATGTTCTACTCCTTTCCATTGCATTTAATTATCAACAGTACCTGCAGGACATGTGTAACCCATACGTGTTTGTAATTAAAGGGATCCATTGGTGACCCTGACTTATAATTTTCATTGGCGCATATTTATATGTAGCATTATGGTGTATGGACTGACTGTACTTAACAAGAACAATGTCTCCATGATAAATTGCCTTCAGAAATTTCTTTTTGCTTTTATGAAGATGTTTTGACCTTATGTCAGCCTTCTTTTTATGTAGCAGTCCCACGGAGAGCTGATTCTAGACCACAGCCTCAGTGTCATGATACAGGACAGACGTGTCCTAATCTGAACTAAATTCTTAATGATTTGTTTTCCTTGTAAGAAATAGCAGTGGGAGTAGATTTTTTCTGGTAATACCATATGCTGTAGTAATTATATGTCTATCTAGCTCATTATTGTGGGTAATTGTTTCACTTGTAATTTCCCCATATTTATCATCAGCTGTTTACAAAAGGGAAAAAAAGCAGTCATATTTAATCAGGCAGTGAGGATGCACGCCTTGCGATAACACATAACCAATCATATTTCATCTCCATCACTTTAGAGCAGTCATAATAATGAAAGATGGTGCAACTTACTAAACTCCTTAAAACAGAACTTCAGGCAAAACTATTTTTGAAGCTTTTGACAGAGCGTGGGAGGTTTGGAACTAGTATTGGTATTATTAGAATGTGTGTTCCCTTTAAGGAAAATATGTTTCCTTGGTAGTCAGCTAAATGGGTAGTGATGGTAAATTTCCCCATCAGAGGCTAGACAGCAGTACAAACAAACATTCCAACCATCTCCACACTGTCCAAAGCTAACAAAGGGTTGTGTGTTGCATTGTGGGATGTTGGCAGGGGAGTGCCAGAGCTCCAACAAGAAATTCAAGTTTAAATGTTCATACCTCATGTGTCCAAGTTTGGGGACTTCCCAGGTCCACAGGAGAACGTTAATGACAAAGTAAAGGTACTGTATGCTCAGGCACCTTTATATTCTGTCACCATTGACCGTTATTTGGTGTCCCCTTTCGTTTTTAAGACCTGTTTTTATCTTAAATGCATGTTGTGCTTTACCTTGTTACCTTAGTTTTTTTCATTTTTCTGCTGTTTAAAAGAATGAGCTGGGAAGCAGACACAACATCAGCAGTCAGGGTATGGCCATACTTCCACTGATATTAATAGATTTGTGCAAAAGAACAAAGAATTCACAGCATGTGCCCCCCTTTATACCAGGGCTAATTTGGAGGATCTGGCAGGTTCCAGTGCTCCACCGGTACAGGTGAGGGTGGGCATATCATGTACTGTTCCCAGTAAGACATCTTTGATCTATTGCCAGGCTTACTAACTTGATTTTTTTGCATCTTATTATAGAGTTCTCTATGGAAACAAAATCACAGAGCTCCCTCAGAGTGTGTTTGAAGGCCTGTTTTCATTACAGCTACTGTAAGTATACTTTAATTTGTTACTAAAATCAAGAACCTTGAATAAACTGAAGTTCTTGTTTAATTCAGTAGGAAAAGTTATCAGCCCGTCAGGTTTTTATTGCTGCTGAGGAGAGTTTTCCCCACTTCCTGCCCCAGTGTCACCATCCAAAACTGATAATTGTGTCTTAAATGGAAAAATCCAACAAAAACTACATATATCTAAGTCCTGTAATGTTGCTCCTCAGGTGCTTTACTACATCAGGTGCTAGCTTGCAAGAGCTTGTCCCACTCAGCCGCACTCTGAATAAATTACATTGTTGGTGTTATCACCCTGATTGGGCTTACTTTTAGATTTTCCTGCAGTCGTTTTTCTTCAGTGGAAAGGCCATAATGAAGGTGTCACCCTCTCAGAGCTGGACTGCCCGTTTGTTTTTCGATTCTACATCATAGAGCAGGGATTCCCAAACTACGGCCCTGCAGCTGTTGCAGAACTAGACATCCCATGTGGCATTGTAAAACTCTCATATTCACAGACATGGCTAGGCATGATGGGAATTGTAGTTCCTGAACAACTGGAGGGGCATAGTTTGGGAACCCCTGTCATAGAGAATGCATTAGGGGTGTGTGACACCGGCATTCTAATGACAACAGCAGGAGGGGAGCTGAGAAATCTGGCTTCATTGAGTATATTTCAGAAATGAAGTCTCTCACAGATATAAGCCATCATGGGATTCAGCTTGCCAGCAACTACACAAACCCTAAATATCTGTGTTTGTGTCAGCAGGCCCTTAAAGGTTTTGTTTTACTGCTTCAAAATGAACATCTTTATGCTATTTTTAGACATGTTAACCTCTAGAATGTGACGCAGTGTGTTCTGATGTCAGTTGTAGCTGGCATCGGAAAGTTTGATGGATTGAAATCTGAGCATTCAGAAACCACAAATTGTCCTAATTTATAGCAGAGCCAGACTAAGAAGCCATAAATGAGAAACACATATGTTTCATATATGCTTACTTATCAATTATATGCATTAGTGATTTGCAAGGCCCAGGTTTGCAGCATGACAACATCTGAATTTAAATACATGGCGTTCATCATCTCCATGTGTTGGGACATCTTTTTAGCACATGTTGGTACTAATTCACACTGCTATGATGGGGTATTATTCAACTTGCCTGGAAAAGGTCATGTCTAAGTGTCATCATTGAAGTTATATTTTGCTTATTATATATGATTATTCAATGGCATACTTGATAAGGCAATTTTGACTTCTTTCTTTTGATCTCTTTCAGTGGCAAGTCAAAATGCATGCATGTCATTTAAATAGCTGGCAGGATATATTTTGTAATTTCATTCCAGGGACAAAGTGCTGCTGAGCCAGTGTGCCTTAGCTTGTCAACACAATAGGGGAGCATAACTACAATTGATAGGGCTCCATGGCAAATGTGACAATGCCCCCTTGCATTGCATTCTTTCATTTTAATCCTTCTACTGGGAATTTTTAAATCTATAACTAACACTAGTCTTTGTGCATAGCAGTTGCATTGCATAGTGGTGCGGGCCTTATTTATGAAGTGTATGATTGTACAACTTTCTGTATTTTCCCCCTGGGAACCAATCATTGTACGTTTTGTGTATTAAAACGAACAGTTCTACTAAAGACACAGACCTAAATGATTTGCCTCAGGGCACTTCATGCATGTGGGCACCACCCTACAGCACCCCATTGGTGGCTGACTCATGGCTGCTGTAATGGAGTTTGATTCCCAGGCACAAGGAGTCTGTTTAACAATGTTTTCACCCCAAATTTACACAATTTTAACTCAAAATTCTAAAAGAAAAATTTTAACGGACTCTTATGCAAAAAAATGAGTAAGTCTTGGATGAATTTTGGGAGGAAAATGTTTTGTCACATTCTAAAAAAAAAAAAAAAAGTGCCTCACCTTATTGTAACTGCATTGTGTTTGAGGAAGAAGCAGTACCATTACTTAAGACATTGAGAGAAGTGTACTAAGTTTTTTCTTTTCCCTTTTCTTTTTTCTTGAGAAGGTTGGAAAATATAGTTGAGATGTTGAATGGTTATTAATAATATCTTCCAATAGCAGCTCTCCCCTATTTCATTTACATACCAAGCACCACATTCCTCCTGGGCATAAAGGTTCTGCTATGTAGTTTAGTAGTTCAAGCTAGCTTTTATTTTTATTTCTATTGAGAGTCAGGGATCTCGTCATATCAGGATCTCAGTCCTCTTATGTATTAAAATCTCTGATGTGATCACAATCTCTGATTTGATCAAACCTGCTAGTTCCCCTTGACATCTGATTTTTGGTGGATTTGCATGTAAAACAATAATTGCTAAGGTATACAGTTAAAGCAGAACTGCACTGCATCTGAACACCATAAACCAAAAATACTATTTAATTCATTTTTTGTATTCAAAGCAAACACATCTATCCATCCATGTCTCCATGCTTCATTTTGCTGAGAAATCGCTTTGAAAAACTCCACCTAGTATTTCTGGCCATGGCCATCTTGAGTAAGGGTAGATGATTCCTGTAGCATTTACTTCCTGGAATTTCTCTGCCCTTGCAGGCAGGAGGGTGTACTTGGTTGAGAAAACCCCTCCTCCTCTCCTCCCCTCCTGAATAGTCCTGGGATGTATGACATCATTTGCCTAGGCATGGAAACCAGGAAGTAACTGAAAAAAATGTAAAAAAACTTTTAAAACAAGTAAATATTATATACTTTCCTATATATTTACTTATGCTAGCAATATAAGGATTAAAATAGTAAATGTTTATTGAGAGAATGAAGTTCCACTTTAAATACAATTCATTCAGAATTGCCTTTTTCACCCATTGACCCCTATATTCTGGCCTGTCATAGTCCTGGCACCTGCACTACAGCAAAAAACCCCATATGCCAATAATGTGCTATACTCAGGATTAGCTATTGGAGCGATGTTTGGATTGTAGCCAGAATGGGGAAGCTCTAAGATGACAGTTCACCTGCTTTTCCCATACACAGCCAGTGGTTAAACACTGTAAGGGTGACATTCCTACCTGTTGAAGGTCTTGTCCATAACTGCGGTAGTTTGCAAACCACTTAAAAGGAGCAAGTGTGACTGACAGCACCTTGGAAACCATACAAGATGTTCTGCTTCAGCACACAACCTAATGTAATGTAAGCAATTGAAAATAATAAAACCACAGCAGAAAGGAAAGGAAAATATACATGGCAGCCGTGCTTCAGCCACAACAAACCGCTTAATCAATAATGTATGATAGTATGTTTATTTTGTTATACATTTTTTTTGTGCTGGGCTGTGCTAGAAGTTCACACCTTATTGTGAAGTGTGTTAAATCATATTATATGTTGTAATCGTCATTTTCCTGGCATGTCACTGCAAACGTGTTTTAGCTATTTTAACTATAACTTTTTTTTGTAGGATTTTTAGTTAGTACAAAAATGAGATTTGTCCACAGAGTTGTTTTGGATAGAGTGAAGAAGACTATTTTGGGGCCTATGTCCATGCTAGGGAACTTGCCATATCAAGTAAAGTAATAATTAATATAATTAGGAAATAATTTTGGCTTGGGCACAGACAACAGTAGAAACACTTATTTATATGGAACCTGTCAGGTTTTATTCCATATTTACTGGGAGATTTCCATTCACATTCTGTACTGATTACAGATTTTAATAGGACAACTGAAGGGGCATCTTCTCAACAGACACAGGCAGCAGTAGACACTCAGAGGTTCTAAAGATGGACATAAACATTGGCTGAGAGCACTGGTTGGTAGCTGATTGGCAAACCTTTTTTCACCATGCCCCTTCAACAGAATCCGGCCAAACGGCCGGCTTCTGTTGGCCCTGCTGCCAAGTACAAGGGCCGAACATCGGCTCGTTTCTATTGAACTGGCTGATCCCACCTGGCATTCGGCCCGTGTGTACTATGCTTTAAGACATCATCGAAATCGGTTTGTCTGAAGGGGCTGGACTGACCTCATTTGATTTGTATTCTGGCTTTCAGTCACAAAGGGAAGCATGGCATTGCATGAATGGCACACATGACCATGGGTTTCCGAATAGGATTCAGAAAGCAGATTTGGGTTGTATCTCTAAAAACAAAAAAAAAATGGCAACCACTAACTATAAAATACATAGCCAAACACACAAAAAGAAGGCAAACCAATACATGCAATAAAAGTTGCAAAAGTTTATAAAAAACAAATAAATAAAAAGAGAGAGAAAACGTAACTCATTTGAAGGTGGAAGAAATGTGATAAGAACATCCACAGCAAGCTAGCCAAACTTGCTTGAACTGTGTAGAGCTCTTTTCATTTTATTGCTCCTGAGACAGTTCATGATGCCTTTGAGAAAACAAAAAAGGATTTGTCACTGAACTTTACAGCCGAATGAACCTGAGAAAACTTTGTAATTCATATTATCCTTGGTTCAACAGATTGCTCAATGCCAACAAGATAAATTGTCTGCGGGTAGGTGCCTTCCAGGATCTCCACAACCTGAACCTTCTGTCTTTGTATGACAACAAGCTTCAAACCATTGCCAAGGGCACATTTGCTCCTCTTCGTGCCATTCAAACTCTGTGAGTATTGCCTTGATGTGGTGGGGGGATTAGAAGTATGGGAAATCTGGCAGCATGGGGAGGGGTTTTCTTTAAATCCATCTTCTTTTTTTTTTTGCATTCATGGTAAAAAAAAAAAATAATGCCAGGTCAATCGCGAATAACATATTCAATCATTCCCATTCACTCCTGAAAGGCATTTGGCTCAGAACCCATTTATCTGTGACTGCCATCTGAAGTGGCTGGCGGATTATCTTCATACAAACCCTATTGAGACCAGTGGTGCCCGCTGCACCAGCCCCCGCCGACTGGCAAACAAAAGAATCGGGCAGATCAAAAGCAAGAAATTCCGCTGTTCAGGTAATTTGCTTAGACTATTTTCTAGAATTCACTGCCAAAATAACAGATGCCCTTCACGGCTATACAGAGCAGCTGGCCCTCTCCTGAGTGCAGGAGAACATCACAGAATCTGTCTTTTTTTATCTTTTCTCCTGATACACAAGAATAGATGAGGAAAGGCACATCAGGGCCTTTAAAAAAAAGTCTTATAGCAACCAGTCCAAAATCATCTTTTGCTGGTTTGACTACAAGGCATTTCTGAATGCTGGAATCTGATTGGTTGCTGGCACATAGTTAGCTCGTTATGTTGTGGAGATAAATGCTTGTGTTCAAACTTACTGCATTGATGTCCACCTTCCAACAGCTTTTGAAATGAGGTACCGTGCATAACAATAGAGCCATATAGTTCTGTGCAAACTAATGAAGCCATCATAGTTTAGGCTCAATGTTTCACAGTTATCCATCCACAACTGTCCCTATTTTGTTGAGATGGGATAGGAGATTTGTTTTTAGACCCGCTTGCCTTGATTTGTATTCTAACTGTTGGTGCTATATAAATTCTGTATAATAATAATAATAATAAGAGGTAAAGGTTTGGTCTGTTCAAACATGGGCCTTGTAGTGGCAAGTTTAGGTAGATATTTGGGTAGACTTGTTGTGGGGCTTAAATATTACTATGTAAGATGTTAAAGTGCAACTCTGATCTTACCGAAAAACAATCTTATGCGGGTTAGGTATAACTTGTATACATTTTAAAGATTTAAGCAAACTGGGTTGCAAAGATTTACTTCTGTTCGCAAGAGTGAGAAAGTCTATCTGCTGGAATATAGTCCTCATTCAAAATATTGTAATAAGATGAAAAAAGTGCTGAAAAAAGGAGTGAGCCAATCACATGAACAATAAACCACTTTTTAGTTGGGCATTTTGCATACTCTAAAAGAAAGCAACATTTAAGTTTTTGGGCTCTTAAAAAAATCACAGAGGCTTTCTCCTCTGTGTGGTGACAGCATTTGTCATCTAAAAACTAGAACACACATCCTTTTATGTGAAACTTTAAGCAACTATCTGCCTGAATTCAAAGAGGCATATAGGGCAAAATGTCATAGCACATAGCAACCAATCAAATTTCATATTTTACTGAATTGACTTCATTAGAGTGAAATGTAATTGGTAATGTACAGTACATTCTTGCATGTTGTATTGCTATATTTAATACAGCACATTCTTGCATGTTGTGTTGCTGTATTTATTAAGCTTATAAATGTTAGTGGAATTTACAATGTGTACTGCTAGGACCTGATTCATCATTATTAATCCTATTATCTTTGATATATATAGTGCCATCATACTGTATTCTGTAGCAGTGGGATGTACAGTAAACATATGTTAGCAATACTATTCATAACAGCATATAAAGGTATTTTATTAGACCCCGCAATGTAATAGGTAATATAGGATGATAATGAAAGGCATGTCAAATCCAGAAGGGGAATGGTCAGCCATAAGCACTCCATATATCAAATCATACTTGATTTTAAAGCAAGCTTCAACTCAGTTACAAACTTACTTTCATAAAGAATAAGGATTGATGTCTGTTATATCTCTCTATGTGTTAGACTGGATCTATCATATTGCATACAGGTGCTGCAAATCTCATGTTCCAGCTTAAATGCAGATTTATTGTCTTTTTTAACACCGATTTATTGTTGTATGGTGATTTCGCTGATCATTTCTGATTTTATTGAATGAATTGATGAATCATAATTATTAATTTACAAACCCTGCAAGTCAGAATATTACTATGCCAATGTTGTAACAGTTGTACTTTTTGTTATTTCAATATAGATAGTGATGTTGCCTTTAGCAGCAAACAAATGTTCTATAGTTTATTTGTGCTCCAGTTTAAAGGAATTATATAAAAAAAGTGGTTGATACGGGCAAAAGCACAGCCCTCTTATTTCCTAATATATCTCTAGTTTTTACTTTATGCAATTTAGAATTTAGATGCAACTGTTTTTCATTTTTTTTATTTCTGCATGTAGCTAAAGAGCAATATTTCATTCCAGGTAGGTTGTGATCTGAAGAACGCCCCCCCCCCCCCCCTCATGATCAGTCCCTTACTAGGAAGTTTTGCATGTTCAGCTAGCATACTTGCCAGCTTCCATTTGAAATTATGTGAAAAAAAAATAATAACAAACCTGCTCCTTTGATTCAGCTGCCTTTCCTACCAATGTTTTTGGAACATGATATAAAGAAGGCACTGCTGCCTGTAGGGTGGTAGACCCTCTTAGCTCAGCAGCAGCCTCAGGCCTAGGAACACGCAGTACACCTCCAGCTATAGATGTATACTGAAAGCTCTGCAGAGACTCTCCTGTGCTCTCAGAATACACACAGTGCAGCAATTGGAGGAGATGCAATTGTTTAATGCCTGTCTACAGTTACAACCTCCAGCATCAGAGAGGGGAATGGCTACAAAACAAGAAGATTTTTCGCTCTTGGGCTATGAATGGGCAATAAGGCTGTAAATCTTCTGAACGCCAAAAGTCAGGACTGTTGACAAGTATGCAGATAAAATTTTTCCTGCCTGCATGCAGCTCCTTGTGTTTATTTAGGTCACCTAAAACAAGAACCTTTTATTCTAGAACCTTTAATGTATATTTGATGGTTGTATTATTGTGTGTTATGTGCTTTTGTGTGTGTTTATTGCAAGCCAAGTCTAATGGGTAGAACATTTCTCTTCCTTGAGTGTATTTCAGTACATTGGCCTTCATGTCAACTTTTGTGTTTTTTGTTAGGGAGATTCTTGCATGTCAATGTGTAAGAAATCCCTTTTAGCACCAAAGCTTAGTAGCAAAGGTGTGTTACATTGAAATATGTGATATAAGCCCCTTAGCTCAACATAACAGTAAAAAAAAAAACTAAGACTCTCCTGTATGTAACTATACCATTCTTCAGATGGGTTTACCGAAGTTGCGCAGCAGACTGACAATGACAGGTTTAATTTCCTGCTGGGCGAGTCCTCTCATGTCCCCGAGCACAAGTATTCCATCCATGTGTATTGCAGACAGGACAGAGAGGCAAGAGTGTGCGCTGAATGTTAAATGTCATATTCTTTTCATAAAAGGGACAAATAAACGCTTTGTAATTTTAACCACAACATTTACTGCGCATGCAGGTCATGCATTATAAATGCAACAAAACTAGAAATTGTGTTTTCCTAGGACATAGATTTATTTTTAACTCTATCCTTGGCACCTGACAGAGAAATATAATATTTCAGAAAATTTACATTACTTTCTTTAAAAAAAGGAAAAAAAAAAAACGATTTCAGCTTGAACATTGCAGTGGTAACTTTTCACCCGTAGATCAGGAATCAGTAACTCTTTATTGTATGAAGTCATTTACTGTTTAAACAGAAACTAAAATAATTTTGAGTCAGTTTCGCTTTGCTATTTTTTTACACTAATATAGCTTTTTATTTTCAAGTAAACTCTTGTTTTACAAATCAGCAATTAAAACATGTCACTAAGGCCCCTTTCACACATGCGGACCGTTCATTTCATCAGTTCAGTCACGTCAAAATGGATCAGTTCTTCATCCATTTTTCATTGGTTCTCATCCATTTTTCATCCATTTTTCATTGGTTCTCATCCATTTTTCATCCGTTTTTCATCTATTTTTCATCCGTTTTTTTTTACATCCACTACCAATGCAGAAACGGATGAAAAACGGACCGTTTGTCCGTTTACATCCATTTTTTCATCCGATCCGTTTTTTTTAGCGGAAGAAAAATAGGACTTTCATCTGTTCAAAAAAACGGATATTGACGGAAGCGGATGTAAATGGATGATCATCCGTTGTCATCCGTTTCCCCATAGGAATGCACTGATGTCCATTTTTCATCTGTCAACGGATGGATGAAAAACTGACAAATGGTCCGTATGTGTGAAAGGGGCCTAATGGCAATGCCATACTACATATTTTAAAAAAACAAGTTCTGTCTGTAGCTTTTTCCTTTCAGGCTATCTCTCTTTGATTAAAACTCTATATAAAGCCATGTAGAGTTTAGTGGGGGGAGGAGTCATCTCTGTCTTTGTTATTTATCTTAAACATAGTAAATAAAGAAAACATTATACAAACCCTTTTAAGGAATCTCCATGAACTTAATAGTAATACATGCATTTAAACTTTACAAACTAGGAGCTGTGGGTGGACACAAAATGTATGGCTCCCTCTGACTCCCAGTGATCTTAAAGCATGATGGGCTGTCAGCACAAACTATTTTTGATGTCTGATTAAGGGATCCGGTAAATTACATGCTGCTAGTCCTACCAGTTTATAAAATATAAATAAATATGTTTATAGGTTATATTTAGAGATCAGTGCAGCTCTATCCTGAGAAACAATAAAATATATATTTTTTTCTTTTGTTGTAATTTTACATAAATAAGCCCAGTAGTTGATATACAGTATTTGTTATATACGAACACAGAATACTGGGCATTCTAGTTGATGATTAATGCAAACTCCAACTTGTAGTTCCAAAAGAAATATGAGGAGGACTCCAATGCAGACCACAAGCTGGCACAGCGAGCAGGTGGTGACTAACCTATATATACACACACACATATATATATCATCAGGCCTGGCACATATGGCTAGTGTTCCCTTCTGGAGAAAATATTGTTTTTAGATATATGTTAAGTCAGGTACCATCCTCAATGCCTTTATTTACTTATAATGCAGTCCATTACAAATCCAAAAGGTAATGTCACACCTTCTGATGATGAATTGCCCATAAGGGTTCATTTACTAAAACTGGAGAGTGCAAAATCTAGTGCAGCTGTGCATGGTAGCCAATCAGCTTCTAATTTCAGTTTGTTCAATTAAGTTTTGACAAACCTGGAACCTGGTTGTTTTCTATACAGAGCTGCGCCACCAGCTCTCCAGTTCTATCTTGCATTCCCAAATTTTAGTAAACCAACCCTATAGTGTAACTTAAATGTCCAAAGCATTTGAAGATCCAACCTCTAGGACATTGTTATGATCATGTTTGTAGAAGAATAGATCACCACTGAAGTCTACATAATATATAAGAAGTCATAAGATAATATAAATCACAATAGATTTAAAGACTTTAGACATGGGTCTTAAATCTACTATTATAGTGTTAATGGGATTGAGCCAGTGGGTATGATTTACTACAAGCAAAAAGATTGTTCACTTTGCAAGGCAACATTTCATTCTCTTGATAAATGTGTTAGAAATTCACTTTGCAAAGAACACCCAATCATTTACAAGGAAAATTAAAAAAAATATATATATATATTTTAGCTCGCACATGATTGGATAATGGGAGTCAGCAGAACTTCACCTCATTCACTAAGCTAAGAATTCCCTTGCAAAGTTCACAGACTATTTGCCTTCAGTAATCAACTCTTGTGTATAAAATAGCCAGTATCCATTGATCCTTTCAAAGAAGTTCTGGAAAAAACAGACTTTCACAGTAGTCCAGACTCTCAGGGATCTGTTAACTACTTGGTGGCCAGGAATGATGCAATTATGCTGCAGCATACTTCTGGCACCCAAATGACTAGTGCTCAGCAGAACCCAAATTCAAAAGGAAATGTTTGATTCCCAGGCTTTTTCTTCAACAACAGAGGCCTGGAATAACCTGTACATTTGAAATGCATCCAGCTGGCAGGCTTACTAAAGGAGATTGTGTTTTAGCGGACACTAATTAATTTTTGGAATTGGAGGTCTTCTCTAAGTCAAAATATTGTAAATGCATTTATTTTCATTAGAAGCTATGGATCTGACCAGTCAAACAGGTTTTTCAAAGCATGAATACAGATGTCTTAAATATTTGACCATTTTTGGGAAACTTTTGGCTCTGTATGAAAACGAATGGACTTGCCTTTTAGTAGTTAGTCATTTAAAGGAGTTCCCTCTTCTGTTGCACACAGTGAGACTAGTTAATGACGAATGCAAAAAAAGCATCCTTGTAAAAATTTACACTAATGAGTATAGCATGAATACATTACAACTCTAGCAAACATCCAAGAACAGTTTTATAGCTTGCTTTTGGAACGCCTTTATTCTTGGCCAGATTATGGTAGATTTCTATAGCAAACATATGACAACTTTCTGATTATGGTTAGTACGTTGCCTGATAATTTGTCATGGCCATTTTGAATCTGTGGTGTTACAGTCCTAGTAAGGAGATAGGCCGAAGCCTAAAAAATTAGCCGCTACCACTGGCTTGAGGTGGCCTGTGTACATGTGTATACAATTTAATAATGTGTCTTAACATTTTACCCTTCACCCCCTGTCATTGAAGCTATGACTGTGGATCTGTTGTGTGGATAATGCGTTTGCCCTCTCTAGCTGTTGTGTCCTACACTAATCAGTTTTCTGTGCATTGCCCTCAGTTTAAAGCCAATACACATTGCTTCTCTTCTGTTTACTTCTTGCTTTCTCTCCTCCTTGACCAACTTTACTTTTCAGGCATCCATCACTTGGGTTGTAAGTAATAATTCTTTCTCTGAACATAAATACTCTCTGATCCTAATGTGTCCTTTTTTCCAGCCCAACATGTTATATCCTTCTAAAGAAACCAAATGACTGTGGGTTTTTGTAAAAGTTCTCTTTATTAACTCAGCACTTCCATTTTCTTAAAGAGGAACTCCAGTTAAGGCAAAAAAAACCTGAATTAAGAAAAGTAGCCTCAGTAGTTAAATTAGGTTTACAATGGGCACTTTGAGCATATTCTGCTGGTAATGTGGAACATTGATACATAAAAGAAAAGAAGAAGCCATAAGTATTCCAACCAACTCTCCCTTAATGGGCATACCTCATTCCAAATAAACAAAAACTATTGAGAATAAATAGGACTTTTAAGAGCTATAAGTAGTCTACATCACTGGGAAACGTTAAAAATACACAGTACAAAATAAAGAAAATGAATAAAAAAAAAAGGAACAAACACTTAAAAAAGTGCTAAATAAAACAAACTTCAAGAACCCAATATAGGGCTCATAACCTCATCTCCTAGAGACTCTGGAATGGTTACAAGGGTCAATAAACTTCAATACCCTCAGAATGGTTTCTCACTGACACTCCCCTATCTTTCCATGAATCTATTGTTGGAAATATATATAGAATGAACTAACATAGGAGCAGTCAGTCACAACAATTGCTGTTTAAAAAACACATTTCTCACAAAATCAGTTCAGTTTATTTTGAAAGAATATAGGTAGGAAATATTAACTATGAATTATAATATTAGGAAGCATATCCCATTTGCATATCTAAACACATGGGTAAGAGAATAAATTAGCACATAGAAGGATCATGTGTGGGAGAGAATGGTATTGTCTGGAGGGCCCTCTCCACAGTTCACTTTTGTGAGTTAGACAGACTATCATGATGTGGAGCTAGGAATTATTACAGTCTAAGGCATGCAATGGATCTTTATTAGCCCAGTATAGGTAATACAGATTCAACACTATCAATGTCCTTAGGGAGCACCAAAGCCCCAATACTAGAACCATCAAACAGGAGGTTTTGTCTTGACTGAAGTTCTCTCTATTCACAATTTCTACCTCCCCTACCAAATTTTTTGAATTAGTACCTCATTAAAAATTAAGCAGCTTATATCAAAGTTTCTTAACGCCAATCCTTATAACCCTCAACCGATCATCTATGTTTTGAGGATTTCATTAAAAGGAATCTGGTTAAACAACTTTCTCATCGTCTCTGCACCACTACTACGTGGTCCTGTCTGAGATGCCTAAGATGGTACCTGCTAATATCAAACTCACTGGCTACAAATCTTTAATACAGATAACATTACTGCAATTAAGCTAGTATGCCGGTTATTTGTGGGTTGACAGCTTCCATCAGAAGCACCTGAGACAGTTCTTTTATATGACCAGATGTCACTGAGTGCTTACTACAACTAAAGCAAATTCTCAAAATATGACCTGCTGGGGGTATGTGAGGATGGTGGACTGGAAATACGGTTTTTACATGGCCTAGACAGTGGAAGTGGAGTTTTAACAGAGAACCCTCATATATTTCCATATCTATGTCTGATGTTGTTGTTGTGGAAACTGAAGAAAGATAAAAAAGGCCTTGTGTTTTTTCCTTCTCTCCATTTTCTTGTATGTTTCTCTGTGCTGTTGCCTAATTTGCTTGTTAATACTGTTGCTATGGCAGTGCGCATTCTGTAACCTGAATGACCTGCTGCACACAGGTATTACACTCCAGCAGATTCTCCAGCGACCACCTCTTTCTTCCTTTTTCTCTCCCTCTCCCCCTTTGGTCCTATCTATGGTGTAATGGATGCACTTATGGTAACCCAGCGAGATGTTCTGTTGTGCTTGATCTAACCATGTGGTTGTCAGGTATGAGTAAAACATGGTTCTGTCAAGCACCATGGAACGTCACGCAGCTTTCTACAGCATGGCAAGCTGCTGATGCTTGTGCACCTAGGATGTACACCCAGCCTCGCTGTCGGCGGAGGGCATGACCTTCCTGTATTGGCAAACCTTCCATCTGCAACAAGGCTGATAAAAGGAAAGTCAAATTAACCCAGTATGATCTGGAAGTAGCTATAACCGAGCACCCCCTGCTCAGATAATATCATTTGTGTCTTAATTGTGCTAGTGCATTATGACTAATTCTCAAAAAGTTGATTAATTGATGATGCTTGTGATAATTTAAAAGACAGCTCCACCTATCTACCATTGTTTTGACAAGACTGAATTTTTTTTTTTTTTCAGGCAACAATTATTTAATACCTTTCTTGTCTTTTTATGCATATATAGACTCTTGAACTCTCCGTTGTGCCTATTGCCTAGTAGTAAAATATTGGTAGTAACAGTCTTGTCTGCCTTAAGTAATCTACAGCTGATGGTAAAATGTTATTAGAAATGCAATACTGTCCTCATTTATAAATGCAAGGGAACATTTGATCCCAGCAGTCTGTTGTCTACATCAATTGGCTGCTTTTTTTTTTTTTTTGGCAATAAGGCATGTGAGAAAGATAGGGAGAATCTGATTGATTTCTGTAGGCAACATGAACTCTAAAACAATTTACACTATATACTAGGCATTCTCTTCACTGGGGTACATTTTGTCAGTTACAACATCACCAGCAGACCTTGAATATTTCTCACAGGACACAATGGATACTTCGAAAGCCTGTATACACATAATGAACCAAAATAGTTGAAATTTAATTGTTACCTACTGGAAATAATACAATAATGCATGTTTCTAATAGATATAAATGAATTAAACCTCAACACTAATATGTGACAATAGAAAATCATTGGATATGTTAGAAGTCATACATGAGCCACTGAACTGGACCAGCAGAACGTACAGCTGTGAAAAGCTTGGATAACATATGTGTCCCTGTCATGTCTACCCAGTAATGTTCTATTTTTCCAGTTCCTCTGAAGCCTATGTACAGATCCTTTTGTGTGTGCTCAAGCCACAACCTGTCTGTCTCTAAAGCATGGAAATGATACACAACTTTTTGTCCTTATACCGCTCTTGTGCCTTATATGGAATTTCACTGACAGTGACCTTTGCTAATGCCACAAACTTTTGGTGTGACTTTTGTCTGTTAACATGCTCCACAGGTACGGAAGACTACAGGTCCAAACTAAGTGGAGATTGTTTTGCTGACCTGGCATGTCCAGAGAAGTGTCGATGTGAAGGAACCACTGTAGATTGTTCAAACCAGAAGCTCACTAAAATCCCAGACCACATTCCCCAATACATAGCTGAGCTGTAAGTATAAAACGCTCTGCATTTTTGTACTTTGTGTACATACCTATATTTACAGCTGATCAGTAATTTCTTGATACTATTTATTATGGCGCTGTAACTGCTCATACCTAAAACTGGCCATAAATGAACAGGTTTCTAGTAACAAATGACTAGATCGTCAGAAGACACCATCACCAGGGATGCATCTCCACTATTTAATTAGAGGCAATTTCACCATACTGTCTGAGCCAATGATGTGGAGCACTTGTTTATCCCCAATTGGTCATCAAAAGATGAACAGATATTCAACTGTTCCATCTCAGCATATCCTGACTGATGTGATTCCTGCCTCTCAGGTCCAACAATACAATTCGTGTGGCATGCATTACCAAATTAGATTAAACATGTAAAGGCCCGTACACACGTACCGATCGTCGGCATACAAACGTCGGTGGACGAAGGATCTGCCGATTGTACGCGTGTTAGTATGGTGCCTCCGACAGATGTCTGCGCACAATCCGCGGACAAAAGTCTTTCTTGCAAACATGAAAATTTTTGTATGCCGACACCAGAACGGACGATTGTTCGCCTGTCAGTACACAATTCGGCCGACAGACCGCAGATTTGCAAGACTGGGCATGCTCAGAAAATAGAAAACACAGGGAAAGTTAACCATTACATGACATCACTTCTGCAGTCGGCGGACAAAATTCTTGTGCTGTCCTTGTGCTGTCTTTGCACTTTTCAGCAGACACCGACATCCCGGGGAGAAAAGAGGAACATTTGTATGCCGACCATCGGTACGTGTGTACAGGGCTTAATGCTCAGCTTTTTTTTGAGTCTTCAGCACAAGCGCCAGTCCCTAATAACACATTTTCAAAGCCACTGCATCCGTTTGGTGTGTTACCGATTGTGCACACTGTGCAAAAATATTTAAGTCTCATTGCCATTTTCAATCATCTGAGACATTAAACTATATGTAAATCATTAATATATATATTTATTTTTATTCTGTACAAATCCACCCCTTTATCTATTTTTTAATTCATACATTTCATCTAATTTTCTCATCATACCAATTTTCACTTATTCTATATCCACTTTTCAGCACAAATATTTATTATTTATTTGTATTATCTTTTAACATTGCACATTCAATAGGAAGACACATAGGATGCACTGGACACTTTATTCATAGTGGTGATTTATTTTGTATGTATCTATAACGCCTAAATTTTGGACATATAGAAACATCAGCAGTTTTTGGCAGCGCCATACACCTTCCCCCTCCTTTCTCTTCATATGTAAATCATTACCTTGTAAAACAACCCATTTAGTTTAAAGTAGAAATAAAATTTCCAGTATATAAAATGTTATGTAAACAACATCCATGGTAGAAAATTGTACAACTCTTGAGCTAGTTAGGTTAGCCAAAAACAGTGCAATGTTATCCTTTTTTACATTCACTTGCCTGAAAAATTCTTGCAGTGGGACAATGGTACTGCTGAATAAATATCTTTGTTGACACACAGCTCAAATATGTTATGCTTCTTGTCAAAATTTGTATTAGTAAGATTTTATCCGCCATTTCTGATTATTATGGGTTTGTGAGCTGAGAATTGGCACTAAAGGATAAGAACGTCATAGAAATATAAAAGTCTTTTTCCCCATTCAATAAAGTCTGAGTTAAAAGAGACTCTTAGCAGTGTAAGTTTCTTATTTAGGTGGTAAATGGGGTGATATAATAGAATAAATCTAGGGAAGGAATGGATGAATTCATGTAGAATAAAGGAACATGCAGTCCCATCTAGTAGCAGTTGAGAACTAGAAAACATGTTGGGCAATATCTGTTTATACAAGTATATACCTATGTAATAGCTATAAACACCAGCTGTGATTTATACCTTTAAAGGGCTGAGGCCGTTTTGTTCCCAGTTATAAATGTGAATAATGTACTGGTTACATTTGTACAACTGTAAACATCAGTTTGTAACCGAAAGATAACAAAATTTGTTTCTCATTTATTTTGGCATTGATTTTGTATATTTGTTCTGTTTTCCATTTAGACGTCTCAACAATAATGAGTTTACAGTTATAGAAGCAACTGGAATCTTTAAGAAGCTCCCACAGCTGCGGAAAATGTAGGTCTCAGTTTTTGTTGTTTTCTTTCAAAAGCTAGTATGTATTACATATTGTGTGTTCAATCCCAGAGAGGCAGCCGGGACATGGTTAAAGTAGTAGCACTGTCAAGACATTGTCAGCAGTTAGCGTGTAAAGCCCAGATAAAGGCAACATATTTCTCCTGCTGTTTAGCTCTCCTAAGTCATTAACTAACCCCACTTCATTAACTAATTTCTAATTAAACAAAGTTACATATACTAATATAACATAGTTCCATATACTAGTAGAATGGTTTGTTGTCTTATTCATAGCATCATTGTCTGCAAGTACAACTAGAAGGAGATTCCACCCTTCTCATTTCTCCCTTCCTCCCTCCTATCATTTCCTTCCTTCCTCCTATCCTTTCCTTCCTTCCTTCTCCTCCCTTTGCATGCTTTCTTACTCTTTCTTTCTTGAATCCTTTTCTCCCTAACTTTCTATCTTTCTTTATTTGCTCATTTTCTCCCTACCTTCCTTTCTTCTCTCTCCTCTCTTCTTACCTTTTCTTCTCTTCTCTCTTCTTCTCTTCTCTTGTTTCTTCTCTTCTCTTTTCTTCTCCTCGTCTCTTCTCCTCTTTATTTGTGCTATTCTCTTCTCTTTTCTCTCTTCTTTCTCCTCTTTTCTTTCTCTCCTCTCCTCTCATCCCTACATGCTATTCTTCTTTTATTTACCCCCTCCCTCTATTCTTTCCTTTTTTGTTCTTTACTCCCTTCCTCTTCCTCCTTCCTCTTCCTCCTTCCTCTCCCTCCTTCCTCTCCCCCCTTCCTCTCCCCCCTTCCTCTCCCTCCTTCCTCTCCCTCCTTCCTCTTCCTCCTTCTTCTTCCTCCTTCCTCTCCCTCCTTCCTATCCCTCCTTCCTCTTCCTCCTTCCTCTCCCTCCTTCCTCTCCCTCCTTCCTTTCCCTCCTTCCTCTCCCTCCTTCCTCTTCCTCCTTCCTCTCCCTCCTTCCTCTTCCTCCTTCCTCTCCCTCCTTCCTCTCCCTCCTTCCTCTTCCTCCTTCCTCTTTCTTCTTTTTATTTCTCCTTCCTCTGTCTCCCCTCCCCCCCCCCCTTCTTACTCTTTGCCTTCATTCTCTCTTTTGCTTTCTCTCGTAAAAAGACGATTTACTTGAATTCTATTTACAATAAAGTAAATGCTATATAATGGAGCACAGCAAGAAAAAAGAAAATTGAAAGATTTCAATCAAATGTATCTTCTTTCACACATAAAAAGCATCACACTGGCTTTGGAAAGATAGCTGCCTTTACAATGTTTAACTTGGCTTTTACCAACAAGGAACAAGGTTAAAAGATAGATTGTGTTTATTTTCTCCACTTCTAGAAGATGAAAAGTGCATGCCTAGTTTCTAGGCCATTACCTAAGCCCTAAAAGCAAGATAATTCAGAGATTCTCACATATTTTATTTATTTATACGGTACAAGTTCATCATTATCATTTGTTATGTTGACTTTTTTTGAGCTTCGTGTTTTCTTTGATAACTTTTGTGTGAAGATAGAATTGCCAGGCAGTTCAGGGCAATGGGTTCTGTGAGTTAGCACTACAAGATGTTTCAAACACTCACTTCACATGCTTTCAAAGCGCAAAAACTTAATGCGCTGTTCACAAAAACATTTTCCAATTCAGATCAGTTCCTGCAGTTTACAGTCCAATGTCTTTTTAACAGTCACAGTTATACACAAAATTCTAGGGCCAATTTTGGCAGTATAAGGTTAAGAAGCTTTATGGGAAAATCTACCCAATCACAGGAAAAATATGCAAACTATATGTTTGGATATGAAGCAAGAACATCGGCCCCGCAAGGCACCATCCAGGCCCTAAATGGCAATTGGGCACACTTGGCTCTTACCAGGAGGGTTGCTGTATCTTAGACTTGTGTAGGTTGTTGTGCATTCAGCATTATTTTAAATGTAATTTCAAATAATATATAAATTATAAATAAATATATATAAATAATATAAAATATATATATAAATAAATAATAGATAAATTCTTTAGGTGTGGTTCACCAGTTCTTTAATACAATAGAGAGTCCTAATGTAAGAAAGTGCTATGATGGGTTTTGAACACTTTTCTCACAAAAATTTGGCCTGGTATGCTGTGCTTGTCAGAGATACTTTTTATTGCCAGTCTCAAACTTGCACTGACAGTGATGACCAATGTGCTACCATCATAATACTTATCCCCAATTTGTGTTAATGTGCAAAGTATATTACTGCCTATACTTCCAAAACACTGTTTCTATTACTTCTCCAGATTTATATATACAGGTACTGAATGCAAAGCACATCTGACACATGTGTAGCTCCATGTTGCTTTCTGTTCATCTTTGAATTGCTCTTCCAGCAATGGAAGTGAATGGGCTTGCAATGTTAAGCACAAGTGTGTGCAACCATTTAGTTTAGTATATCCTTTCCGGTCAAGCATGTGAGGGCAATTGGTTGAGGTCAAGAAAACACACCCATGCCAATGTTGAGAGCCAGGCACTCTGCCAGATAGCATAGCCTGATTTATAGACATGACTACAGTAGCAGTACAGCTTGCCTAAACTACAATCCTAAGCCAGTGCAGTGGTGAGTGCCTGTGCTAAGCTCTCTCCCATCAGCATGCTCCCTTTCAGCGCATGTGCCTGCAGCATAGCATTTAGCTTGACTGCCTCTTAATGCTAATTCTCATTCTAGCAGTCATAGTGCTGTTGTATAGCGCATTACAGGATGATGATACAAAGTCAATAAGACTAGTTGAATTTTAAAATAAATTTGATATATATATTTTTTTTAATTTGATATTTTTATTAAACGCCCAACTACATTCATTGATGTTTTTCTATATCTTTCAACTTCATCATTAATGAAAGTATAATTAGGTTTACAATGATACCCAGATGGCATGACTGTATTATAAAAGCTAGATTAATAGAAGGTCAGCACATAGAGTGATCAATTTATGTTCTAGGACTAAATATCTTTAATGTTGTTATTTGCACAGTTGTGCATAGTACACATTTAAAGCATTACTAAACCAACAAAAGTAAATGCATTCTGTAATTGCAGTAAAGCATGCTTGTTATACTCACTGTGAAACCTAAGGGGTTAATCCTCTGCATTGTGTAAAAAGGATGTTTGATCCTGTCTTCTCTTATTCTCCCCTTTTTCACTTTCCCCTAACAATCTCCTGATAAGACAGAGCCTTTGGAGTCAGACTGCACATGCTCAGTTTGGTGTGTATTGCTAGAGAGTTTTGTTTCTTGGGTGGGTGCATGTGATTGGCACAGGGCCAATCAGCACTGTCCCGACAGAGGATCAGGGGTCCTAAAGCCTCATAGGACAGTCAGGGTAGAATGAAAACTCCTCCTACAAGCTTTAACCAGGCACTGGTAGAAGTCACAAGACTGCTATATACTGCTGATGAGAAATGGTATTTAGAAGTTTATATTTACAAAAATACTGGCATTTCTTTGTTCTGTGTACTGTGGGAGATCAGATATAGTGAATGCAGGGTCCTGGGTTTAGTAACACTTTAGGCAAACACATCATTTCCAAGCCAGCACAGATCTTCCCACAGTTGACAGGGTGGATCAAAGTTATGTGTGCTTACATATTCTGCTCACCAGCAAGGGTTATTTAATTTACATTGTGTTCATATGATCATTTTCCAAGTGTTTCCACTTTGTTGTGTTGGCATTGTATTTAGTGTATTTTTCTATGTTCTTTAATTTTGCGTTATTTTTAGAAACCTAAGCAATAACAAGATTACTGATATTGAAGAAGGGGCCTTTGAGGGAGCCAATGGAGTTAATGAGCTCATCCTGACAAGCAACCGAATAGAGAATGTTCACCATAAAATGTTTAAAGGCCTGGATGGACTAAAATCTCTGTACGTATTTTCATATCTAATCCTGGCTTCCATTAGAGTAACTAATCAGAACCTGCTGAAAAATGGGTATGGCATATTAATATTTTTTAAGGAGCCCTTTGAAAAATCTCATCTGTTGCAGATAAGGATAAGCAATGTTTTAAATATCATGGAACCAACATCAGCCTTTGCTATTTAGGATTGATCCCACTTGCACTCTGAATTTCAGCATTGTTAATAGAAATCCTTGCAAAGGCCAACGTGGGTTATACTGTATGGTTTACATGTTGATTTTTTTAATTCAGCTTAGCCAACCATTTTTGCAGATGTACTTAAAGGAACAAAAAATTGAAATCTCTTCTTTCATCAGTCATGATCAGTGATCTGTATTGCTGCAATTTCTACATTAAACTAGGCCAAGAAGCCCACACCCCTCACCCAGACAGACCGGCATGACCAATCAGAAGCTAGTAGAAGCAAAAATAGTCTGTGTGATCATCAAGTTTATTATTGTACAGGATTTATATAGCGCCAACAGTTTGTGCAGCTCTTTACAATACAAAACCTCCTGCTCTCTAGCTCCCTCATCACCTCCTCCCATGCTCGCCTCCAGGACTTTTCCAGAGCCTCTCCAATCCTATGGAACTCCTTACCCTTATATGTCCGATTATCTCCTACTCTATTAGCTTTTTGGCAATCTCTGAGAACCCTCCTTTTCAGAGAAGCCTATCCTACCCACACCTAACAAATGTACCTCCATTTTCTCCATCAGCCCATCCCCCACGGTTATTGCCTTTTTTTTCACTTGACCCTCCCTTCTAGATTGTAAGCTCTAACGAACAGGGCCCTCTAGTTCCTCCTGTTTTGAATTGTATTGTAACTGTATTGTCTTCCCTCACATTGTAAAGCGCTGCGCAAACTGTTGGCGCATTATAAATCATGTATAATAATAATAAAGGGATACAATACATCAACAATACAATATCAAGTTGATTGATCCACTTTTTCTGTATCTAGTAACTCTTAAGAAATGGAAAATGAGGAGGTCAACATGATTTGCCCCTGCTTGGTGACTTAGTACTGAAACCAGTGGGATAGTATTAGAGCCAGGCAAGTAGAATTTTCAGCAGGAGGTAAGCAGTGGTGGCACCATGTAGAGCTGCACGATTCTGGCCAAAATGAGAATCACGATTTTTTAGCTTGGAATAAAGATCACGATTCTCTCACGATTCTCTGTGTAACAAAAAACAATTGGGATAACTTTACTGTTACATTTTTTTTTATTCATTAAAGTTTATTAATTGCGTTTGAAAGACTGCTGCGCAAATACAGTGTGACATAAAATATTACAACAATCGCCATTTTATTCTGTAGGGTCTCTGCTAAAAAAATATATAAAATGTTTGGGGGTTCTAAGTACTTTTCTAGCAAAAAAAATGATTTTAACTTGCAAGCAGCAAGTGTCAGAGAAAGGTCTAGTCTTTAAGAGGTTAAACTTCCTTTCTCCCTGGCAGAGGGAAGGAAAAGATACAATGTAATCATTTTGTTTATAGTTACTGGGAGACTTTAATGCTGATAGGCGTTTGCGGGAGGAAAGATACAATGTAATCATTTTGTTTATAGTTACTGGGAGTTTTCCACATCTGTTTTCTCTGCTCCCTCAGCTATGCAAAGAATCGAGAATATGTCAGGTTTAGATCGTCAGGGGGGGGTGAATCGAGATCGCGATTTTCATACGATTAATCGTGCAGCTCTAGCACCATGGCAGGTTTATTCCTCCATGTTGCATACTTTTTCAGGTATACTTATGCACGCAAACTAATTGTTTATGGGAGCTTCATTATTATCTGTATAGGACAACAGCGTATAATAAAAACTGTTATATGTACTGTATATCCAGTTGGGAAATCTTCGCATAAAGAGGAGCTAATTCCAGAGCTGGTGTAGTTACACTGCAGGGTAGTGTTCTGAAGATTTATCAGTGACTGTGGTGTAAATGATTGAGTCCAGGCACCTTGGGTATATCCTAGGCAGGATCAATTTTAAAATTCTGCTCTACAGCCTGTTTATAACACTGTGCATATAACAAAGCTGAATCTTTTTTTTATATTTCCTCTTTTGCAGGATGCTGAGAAGTAATCACATTAGCTGTGTGAATAATGACAGTTTTACTGGCCTGAGCTCTGTGCGATTACTTTCTCTGTATGACAATCAGATTGTCACAGTTGCCCCTGGTGCATTCGACACATTGCATTCCCTGTCTACACTGTAAGTAATATCTTAAAGTACAGAATGTTCATACCTTTGTGTGACCTTCCTCTGAATAACTATCTTCTTAATACTGGAATTATATAGGAAACCCCATCAGCCTTGGTTGGAGGCTCCTGCTGTACTAAGTGGGAGTTTTGCTAAACCTGTAACTTGTTCACTGTGCAGAAAGTACAGCTCTAGCCATGCCATTTGCCATATTGATGGTAAAGATCACTCAAAATAACTTTCACTGCCTATTTAATTGGGGTGTGTAAATTACAATAACCCATGGTAACCAATCAGATTTGTTTACATTTTTAATCAGTTTGTTATAAAATGTAAAGAATGGGAAAAAATGGAAATGGACTTTCTAGGCACAATAGAGTTAGAATAAAAAACTTTTATTGTTGATTGACATAAAATCAAGAAAGGGAACCCCCTAGAAAGGGAGATAATATTTGGACAAAATACATGAAAAAAAACACAACAAAATACACCTTGCCAATAGGTATAAGCATATAAAAGTGGTTTAACAATAATTGCATATATGAACAAAGTAGTAAAGGAGGATGCTATACGTTACATCCTACATGACTCGAGGACGATGTCAAGGATAACGCAGAGCGTCCTCTGGTGTGGTAAGTACAACTTTTGCACATAAGGGAAGGTTCATGTAGCCAGGTGCCCTACATGTTTCGCTCAAAATTTCAAGCTTCTTCCGGAGCTACTGATATACAAGTTCCCTGTAGAGGCTAATGTGTGTTCACAGTAGCCAAGATTGTAAACAAAAAAGGTAGACAAAATATCTCGAACGTATACGGGGGATGATCTGCTGAGGTAAGTCTGATAAATGATATTGCTGTAGACAGGTTAGACAAAGTATTTGTCTTAGTAGGGACAAGGGCCAAAATGCGGTAACCAATAAGGAACGAAGTCACAGTTAAAGGGCTTGAGCCGGGATGGGACTAATCCCTCTGATAGAAAGGAGCTTGCAATGTATCATCAATAGATAGCCTCATAGCATAGCAGATCATATCCCCCGGTGGGCATAAACCACCATAAGTCCATTTCCATTTTTTCCCATTCTTGACAATTTTCAGGATGTGGCACATTGTTCCCTTACTATATTGCGCCCCTATTCTTGCTGCATTAGTGTTGGCGCATTAGACTTGTTCACTGTTATAAAATGTAACCCTAATGAGCAGGGTTATAGTCAAAGTCCTATAGCCTGTTGTGCTATCAACTGCAAATCTGTAGATGTTGAAGGATGTGAATGAATAAACAATACAATTAGAATAAGACTTGTTAATACAAAGACAATTATCCAACTTGGATCTTATAATATCAGTATTGTACTGGACAGAAACAACATTGGAAATTTGACTCATTATGACTCCAGGAAGAGTCAGATCCCTAGCACAGCCTGCCCCCTTCTTGCATGTCATAGCCCTCTCCTCTTCTGGGAGTGTCCAGTTACTCTCAAGCTCCTCCAAACCTCATCTCCCTTCATAAGTTTTTTTGTAACTGCCAGGGTGGAGCAAAAGGGAATACTTGAGTGATGGTTCTGAGTCTGCTGGGACAGCTTACCTTACTTTCAAGATGGTGGCACCCAGCGGCAGTCTCAGGGCTTTTGAATGTCTACACAAGGGAGGTTTTTAGGGTAAATAACATGCATGAAATATATAAAATCCACATACACATTTATGTTGTTGAAACAATTGGTCTAGAAACAGTACTCTCTAAGAGCTGAGTGCATTTTTGGCAAATCATCAGGTATTTTTCTGCCCTTGCAGGGTCTGTAAAAGAGAAGTATGGCCAAGCTTTTTTGGCCATACGTCTTTTGTGGGTCACAGGAGTGCACTTACTTTTGCTATCTTGTGACCCAGATTCAGCAGACATGGCAGAGCTTCTTCAGGCTTGGGAAGGATCCCAACAATATTGTTAGCATCCACCTGGCTGCTGGATTGACAGCTGGCTCTGCCTGTCAGCATGCAGCCGGTGCCCTCCCCTGGCACTGCAGTGAGCACTGGAGGGGCAGAGCACAGAGCAATGACTGACAGTCACTGCTCTGTGCTCTGCTCAGTTCTCAGTCTGCCTAATCAGTGGTCATGTGATCCCTCAGTTCTTTGCCTTAGGGCTGATGTGGGACAGCTGTGACATCACATCGATTATTAGTTGAGTCGAATGTTTATTTTTTTTAAAGCCCCAAACTTATCCTTAAAAACATTTTAAAACAGAAAAATGCAAATGTACCCCAGAGATGTACTGCATATGTCTTTTTCCAACATATATACTTTAATGCACTTTATCCCCTAAATATACCCTGCATTCCAGTGAAAAATGTAGGGATTAGTTGTTTCTGTTAAAAAAAAAAAAATGTAGAGGTCTGGTATTTTTCAGTTAAAGAGAGGCCTTGCAAATAAACAGAAATAGAGTGGGAGAATGGGAGAGTAAAATAGAATACAGTAGAGATAGGAAAATAAGGAACTGAATTGGAAGCAAGAAAACAAAGAATTAGGAGTAGAAAAAAAAGAAATGTGAGATTAAAAAAAAAAAAAAAACTAATAGGAACAAGATAGAGAAAGCAGTGCAGTTACAAGAAAGGCTGAGAATAAGAAAAAATAGAATTAAATTAAACTGAGGTACAAAAGGTTTAGATCAATGGGACTGCTTCCATAATTTTAAAATAGACACAAAAATGTTAACCACCTAGGCGGTAATCCCGAGCGTGACTCGGGGTGGATTTTTCATTGCAGGATCGGTAACCCCGAGTCACGCTCGGGGTGGATTGCAGAGAGCGCAGCGGTGTTCTCTTACCTTATCCTGGCGATCCAGCGATGATCTCTCATTGCTGAGATCGCCAGCCGAGAGTCCCGCCGCTCCTCCGTCCACCGTCGGTCTGATCACTTCCTAGTTCCGTTCCCTGCAGCAGCAATGCTGCATGGGAGCGGAACTAGGGAGGGAAATTCAAAAAACGTTGCACAAAACACATTTTATATTATATATATATATATATATATATATATATATGCATGCATATATATATATATATATATGCTGTGAGGGATTAGCTCGGTGGCGGGTGTGGATGACCCCTTGGGGGGTGCGTTTTCCCAGAGAGGTAGCCGACAAGTGCTTGCAAACAAACAGTGTGGTTTATTAAATGGTGTTTTCTTCACCAGGCTGTATGCAGCAAAACATCCAAAATAAAATAAAACAGAAAATAAATCCTTGCCTCTGTGGGCGGCTACCTTCTCACAACTGGAACCTGCCTAAGTGTCTGTCTCCAACCTACCGTCGGGCAGACTTCCTTGTCCTACAGTGGACACTCAATAGTCCTTTTATAATAGTTTCACAGGGCAACACAGTCCTTTTGTTTCTTTCACACAGAAACACTTCGTCTTCTCACCTTTGAGACGTATTCACCCTTGGTTACCGTCCCGGGCACACATCACTCCGGGGGGTCTTCTCCCAGGCCCACACATCCTGTCGGGAGGCACACGCTGACTGTCCTCCTGCTCCCAGCCCACATGGCTTCAGGATGCAGCTTCTGGAGGCAGCAAACAATAGGACTTTCTCTAAACAAATTATAGAGCCTTAACTCCCTCATTCTGAACAGGTGAAGGCCTTTCAACTTCCTGCTGGCTAGCTCTGTAGCCAACACCCTAAATTAATTAATGGACTTCTCAATCAGGTGGAAATGTATCTCCTTCCTGTGACTACATTCCCAGATTTAGCTGACTTCCTGTCACATACCCCCCCCTCTTGTTTCAACCCTAGGGTTGGGACACATATTTCCAGGCACGCATGTGTCAGGCACTGCTGACTCACTGATAAGCCTCCTATTATCCTCAAGCTTCCGGATGAAACTGTTTTGTCATCTTCATTGACGGATTTCTCATAAATGCCACACAGTTTGTCTCTCATCTCATATACACATTCTTCAACTGCATTTTTGGCATCATTTTGCTCCTTCTCGTTTCTGTCATCTTCATTGACAGCTTTCTCATAAATGTCAGACAGCTTGTCCCTCATAACCGTCTGTCCAATCCACCATGGAGGACCGTGATCCATAGGCAACTCAATTGGGCTAGTCTTAATGTCTTCAACATTCTTAAGACGCCTCTCTCTGCAATCCATAAATGTTTTCCACAAAACTTTGAGAACCTTTGCTTCACTAAGCTTTGTTCCAAGTAGGGACTCTTGACATCCCTCTGTGACTTGAGTTGCCTCTCCATACATCTGTACACAATCATTGACTTTTTGTTGTAAAAGGGAATGATCTTCCTTCTTGAGCTTTGCTTGCTCTAAGATGCTGTGCAGAGGATTTTCCAATTGAGACAACAGGCTGTCACACATTTCTTCAAAGTGACCCCTGTTCCTTTTCCCAGAGATATCAATATCATTCACCAAACATTTCATATTCATAGGCAGATCTGAAGCATTTGCACTCATCAACTTCTTAAACTTTTCGCCCTCCTGAGCGAGTCGCAGTAAAGGCCTACTATTTGATTTGATATTCAGTTTATATTTCTTGCCAAACTCTTCACAGAAGAAGCCAACCAGAACATCATCAACTTTCCTTCCACCAACATAGGGGTCAAAGGCAACAACACAGTTGAACCCAGCGATCTGGGTGGTATCCATTATAGACCTCCTCTCTGCATCAGTGAAGAAGCATGGAACTGCAACACATTCTTTTACAGGTTTCTTCAATGCACTTTCTGCTGAACTATTTGACCGCTCAAAGTCACCTGGTTCCTTTTCTCTATCTGAATTCCACATGGAATGCATCTCAAGATCACGATCAAACTTCTGCCACCCGTCTTTCACCAGTTCCATTTTGGAAACACTCCCTGAAAGGCACTTATTCATTTGCTTCACGTTTTCACCAACAGCCTTAGTTTTCTCCACTAGGTGGCGTTTGCTTTTTTCTCCCAGATTTATATCACTTGCTTTAGTTTTCTCCGCTTTAGTTTTCTCCACTAGGTTTTCAGCCTGAACTGAGAAATCATCACATTTCTTACACAGCTCCTTTGTTTGCTGAAGTTCTAATGATACATTTTCCAATGCTTGAAGTTTTTGAAGGAACGGTTTATTCCAAAGGGGTGATTCAAGCCACATGTCATCACATTTCTGAGGCTCACTCAGGACAGACCCCAAAACACTGATCCTTTTAAAAACTGCATCAGGCACACTATCCCCTCTTTGGGACAGATCCTCTGTTGCCTGGAATTCCTCTTCCAGTTCCTGCAACGGAATCTTCATCTCTTCTACTTGCTGTTCTAAGGCTCGCTTAGACTTTTCTAGCTCCTGAACGCTTTTCACAACATCATCCTTGGAGCTGACCAATTCTTCCATTTCTGTACGCAGCTGTTTAACACTTTCTAGTTCAGCCTTACACTCTAGAGCTTCCTCCAAAGAGCGAGCCAAGAACAGGGCTTTGCTCTCGTTATCACGCACCTCCGTTTCTGCACGTGCGCGTTCTTCTGCATATTTTGCAGACACAGTCTTCTCTTCACCAAGCATCTGATCAAACTTCTTTTTCACATCTTCAACACACTGTAATGAACCAACGCTTTCTTCCATGCGTTTTTTCATATCCGCTATCTGAGCTTGCAATGTTGCGACTTGTTCTGATAGGTTTTTCTTTGCTTCCGCCTCCTCTTTTAATTGTTCCAGGAAGCCATTTTTCTCATCTTCCATTTGTTTGAGCTTTGTGCTAAAACTCAGCCTTTGACACCTCTCTTCCTGTAAGAGTTCCTGCGTGTCTTGCAGCTGCGATTCCAAGATAGAAAAATCTTCCGCAATTTCTCTAGATTTTCTGTCTGCTTGAGAAAGCTGATTTGTAACATTGTCCAACTCAACCTGCAGTCGGTTTGCCTTCTCTGACAGCTTAGCACACAATCGGTCACCTTCTGACACCTTGACTTGCGATTCCAGAAGCTGTGCCTCTACTTTTTCCCTCTTATGTTCACAATCTCCTTTTCCCTGCATAAGAGCCTTCACCTCATTGGCTAGTTTCTGGGAATGAGACTGTAATTCTGCCACACAGGCTTCTTTCTCCTTTAACTGCTGCTGGAAACGTTGGGCTTCACCTTTCCAACTTTCACAGTCTG